>NC_020493.1:15569613-15588087 GCF_000184155.1 Fragaria vesca subsp. vesca | reverse complement strand
TGATATCTTGCTGTACATGGTAAACGAACAAACCAACATCTGGTTTCTTATATGTAATGAAATTGCTCAAAATTTGATTGATTTTGCCGTTGGTATATTTTTGTGACCAGTGACCCAAAATGTAATGCATTTTAGTCACGTACTGATAGAATTGTTGAGAATACCGTAATCTGAAAGGAAGGATATGACTCACCATGAGCTGAGACCTCAGAAGAGATGAGGAGAAAAGCAAAGACAAGAGCAACCAGAAGAACAGTCTTTGAGAATGCCATCGATATCACTATTAGTTTGCTCAACAATAAAAGTTATATGAAGGAAGTGGTTTGTGAGTTAGGTACACAATGCAGCTTGGCCATCCCTATTTATAGAGCAGCGCGAGAGACGTGGGTGAAGAATGGAAGATAGATAGAGATAAGAGAGAGTACAGATAATGAGTGAGAGTGAGACCCACCTCTTTCTTATTATGTACGTTAACTATCGGGGTCTAACAATCAAATTGACGAAATTGCAAAGACGAGAACAGTTACAAGAGAGTGAAGAGCAGGGCCGGGCATTTAGTACCCGAATCCTAATCCCGTATCGGTTTCGTCCCGAAAATTAGCGAGACGGGACGGAATAGGTTTTGAAAATGGCAATCCCGTCCCGTCCCATCCCATTATGGTAGTGTTGAAACGGGACGGGATGAGATCGGGACAATCCCGAAAAATCTCGTCCCATCCTATAACATTAGAATACTGTTCTAGGATATTCTGTATCTTTCTAGATATTCTTTATGTGTGCCTTGGACTTATGCCAATAAGATATGTAGTTAGACTAGATCTATGTATTCATATCTTTACCATATTGGTATTGTGTAATTCCCTATATAAAGGGCTCCTATCAATGAATAAGATGATGATTCTTTTGCTATCTCTCTTTCTCTACACTTTATACTTCATTACGTTATCATGCACTTTGTTCTAACCCTAGAGCCAATAGCCCACCATTTGTTTTCCAAACCCTAAAATCAGACAGCCTTGTTTTTTCTGATTTCCAACCAAAATTCCAACTGCCCTCCGCCGGAGTTTTATATCCCCAGAAAGCTCTCTCCGTTCCGTATCCAACGCCGCCGGCCTCACCCTGAGAACCGGCCGGAAAGTCTCCGAACTGGCCGCCGGAAGATTCTAAACCGCCGCCGCTACCGACCACCGGTTCGCCACCTTCCCTTGCTCCGATCAACCTGAAATTTTGACAGCAGCTTCCCCATCCAGAGCTACTCCTCCTGTCACATATTCAGCCCCAAATTCGAAGTATAAGTAGGCAAAACGTTGTTTCTCCTCTCGGCAGCCTCTAGAAACCAAAGATTTCAAGATTGCTCGTCTTTCAAAGAAACTAGAAAGGTATGTTTTGAAACCTTAAACTTTTTCAAGTTCAATAACTCGGGGAGGATAAAATCCTTTCCTCCCTTCTCCATCTCCATTCTATGCTTGGGATTTTGTGTGTGCAGGTACCAAAAATCCCGGAATTTTATTTGTGGGTCAAGAGTGTGTTTGATCACTCTTGCTTCCTTGTCCGGGTTGTGTATGATCAACCCCGACCTTTCTCCGGATTGTGTTTGATCAATCCGAGGCCTTTTCCGAATTGTGTTTGATCAATTCGCGGCTTTTTCCGGATTGTGTATGATCAATCCGAAGGACAAACCATTAAAAGCATTATTTGTGACCTCTATCGAGTCTCATAACAGCTTGGTTTTGTATGCAAGAGCAACGTAACATTCTGCTCATTGAGTTTTGACGTACTCGATACTAAGCGAATACCTAAGGCGAATCTTCGCTTGGTATCTATGGAACCTTTCACTGGAAAGGATTAAACCACGTATTTTGACCCCCAGGCTAACAAGCCTAGATGCCGAGATTTCACATCTCCTGTGCTCAAAGTTTTTGACGCGCCACATCGACAAGCATTCAATGGCAATCTGTGCAAAAAGTAATGACCATAAAGTACTGTGGAATGCACTCATGGAGCGTTTCTTGAAACGTCCATATAACTCTACTTGTTGAGTTATTAGTCAAGTGGATTGCTTATCACTTTAATTGACTACATATTGTCGATGATCTTTTGTGGCATCATGATCCATAACTTTTAGCGGATTCGATCATCATCAAGTTCTCTAGGTCCTCCAAGTTGGTTTGGAATTACCAACGAGACTTGATTTTGATCATACATACGGGAATTGTATATATACGCTAATGTGATAAATTTATTTAGGATTATCCCCTAATGTGGGGACAATAATATGGGTCATGACAACGGCAGAAAACGTCGTGCCGATGTCTAGAAAAGAGGGGGAGGTGTTGCCGGCTCTAATAGCGACACTCCCGGTCTAGACACCATTTTGTCAAAACTACTCACGTAAGCTCATGACAATGCAGCCGTTGTGGATCTTCGGATCACTGGTTCAAGATTGTCAAGCTCCTTCAAATTATGAATGCATACAAAAAGTACGAAAAATCAACAGCTCTAACTACCCCTGACTTTGATGTCATTGGCTAGACATTGATTTTCTTTCCAAGCTATATGTAATAAGACATCGTATCGATGTCCTTTGTTTATTTGAGACCTCGATATATACTCACATTAGCAATAATGAATGTCTTGGGAATTTTTTCGAAGTGAATCTATTCTCCTCTTATAGTTCATATTGATTTACAAAAAAGATGTATATTCTTACATCGTCCTTAAAGACATGGCATATTGTGCGGATTTTGGTCCCTTCTTTTGAAGGTGACTCATGGCACTGCATCCTCAAAGAGGATCGCCCACGTGTTTCCGGTTAAGTCTTCTACCCTATAGCGGATTTTCCATCATCAATTGTTCAACTAGGCTCATCCAAACTCAGTGTGATGTCTTAGAATTGTCCGAAATTAAGGAGATAGTGGTTTCAAGTGTGCCTCGCACTACCGACCCTCCACGGACATGCCTGGTCATACTGACTTGGAGTTACCGAAAGCTTTTGATTTTAGATCTCCCTACGCTATTAAACCAATTGCCGTCTTGCAAAAGACGTTGAAGAGTTATTAAAAACCGGAAAATTATCATAATGATCTAATCCTCTAGGTCCTCTGAGTTAGTTTATGTTCATGTTAGGGAGCTTTTGCTAACTAGTCATGGAGTTTACGACCTTAGAATGACCGAAAGGACTTGGTTTTGATCATAAACACGTCACTTGTGGCTAAGGAAAAAGCCTACACGCCACTTGCAAGCTTCACAGCTCCGCACATGCCAATTCTGCGAAAAACAGCAATCTGTCCCTTCTGGATAGTCAACTTCGTTTGAGCTTTGTGAATAGCTCCGGACGAACCAGACAGTGATCTTTATATCATTGGAAATATCTATGAGTCTAGTTTTTAGAACTTTTCGCGGTTCGTCCATATCTATTTTAACGAGGAAGTTATGGCTGTTTTAGTGCGCAAAGGTCATTCTGCGCGGAAATTTTTATGCACTCTCGGGATTGCAGCTTTTCGTAGCTTCTTTCAATCCTTCTAAATGGTTCAAGTGGAACTATTAACTAGCCTATCTACTCCTTCTTGTAGATATGTCTCATCGAGACATTGAGTGCTTCGCAGATAGTGGAACTATCCACAACATTCTAAGGAACCGGCAGCTATCTTTGTAAATCTTCTGTGACTACAATGATTGAATCATACCGGTCATTCAAGGATGCGGTTTAGTTTAAATCTTGATGCCTCATGGCACCATGATCAATGTCACAGATACCCTCTATGCATTGAGAGGCAATCGAACCATATTGAGTTTTAAAGACATTCCTGCTAATAGTTTTCATTTGAAAACACATTGTGAGAATGAACAAGAATTCTTTTGTGTATACCTTCTCATGAATGCGGACTGAAGTGCATCTTGGAGAAATTCATTAGTCAATCTAGTGGACTGTATGTCACTATGATTCGAATATCGAATCCCATGTTGTCGCCAAACATGATATTTGGGACACTGACTCATATAGGCTTTGGTTTGACCAAATTGGTCAACCTGGAAGAGATATAATGGTCCAAATTTTGAGAAATTCTCATGGACATCTATTCTTCCGCTCAAAACGAAGACATTCGAGATCTAGCATCACCATGAAGCATGGTGGTGACCCGGGGGACATTGACGTCACCCAAACACGACTCCAACTTCTTGGAGGTCGTCCGGTCAATTCCTCAAGCAATTGAGGTGCACCGGACTTCCCTCGATGTCTCATTGACCCCTGCAATGCTCATTCCTCGTTTTAAAAGCCTATTCTTTAGCTAAATTAGGAGTGAGACCTTCCTACGCTAAATGACACAAAAGTGAACATTCTATTCTTACATCAAACTATGTAGATAGATACAACCAACTTGTGGACACCTTTTATGCTTTATGGTGTTGGTTGAAGTGTTAGCATACTGGTCACGTGTTACACTATTATCTACTGTTTATGCTGCTTATACTTCTACGGGTTCACTACCCATTCTTTAAAGAAGTTTATCGGGATGTAAGTTGAAGTGTCCTGTACCCCATGTTCACACGCAATACGGTCTCACCAAGACAACTTTAGTTTGTCGCTTGAATATTATTGATGCGCACCAATTTTTCTATTGCGTCTTGGGGCTATGCAATATTTGCATGCAGCTTTACTATTCATCTACGACCCACCATCATTGAATATTTTTGTACTACAGCTTGTGACTGTGTACCAGGATTGCAATCCTTGAGCTCAAACAAGATTGAAACGGATCTCCAATCATTGAGCTCAGCTAGATGTTTATTCTAGGTGCCAAATCGCACTGCCACTGCGCACAATGATGGGTCATTTGAGATGAATAAGTATTTAGGTTGGATGTGAACCTCCACCTATAATCCGCATATGTAAAAACCTTGTCAGGCGATCTCTTTCACCGCTATATTGCGGATTGTCACTTTAATGAGACAATATTCCCGCCGTTAAGGGGAGATAAGAACACAAGTGTTCAAGTGGAACGACGTGAATTGTCGTGGTTTTCCCCTACTAAGTTTCATCTTGATCCTAAATGCTTAAAATGTTAAAGTGACGAGATCACATGCTGCAAATATGTCTGCAATGATTGATGTCCCATCAAGAGGACATGGCGCGACCAAAATGTGTTGGTCTTGACGCCATCACCATGGATGGTGATATAGTGACGCCATATAGTGGCAAAATTGGTGTCACAAGGCCGTGTGGCTCCCTAAAAGGAGGGAGGCCCTTAGGTTCGATACTTTATCGCACTAGGAAGAAAGCGAGTTTGGCACAACCTGATCCATTGATCAGTGATACTCAAATCCGTCTCATGAAGTCTGAATTGTGATTTTCGTTGGGGGACGCCTCAATGTTAAATCCAATCCATATAGAGATCTCTACAAGTATTACACTAGTGTACATGAGGACGTGGGATAATGAGTTTATATCGAAACACCCTTCGTTGATGGATATCAACTTAGTTGATTGGCCTAACGGAAAGATGCGATCCAGCATTAACAAAGAGATAGGTCCTTGGGCAGGTGATGCCGACACCACAAGCTAAACCCTATCAACTATACCTTTGTTAGATAGCGTAGTGAGAACAAGAGTTTAGACTCACTTTATGGCGCAAGATCTCTCACTATCACGCACTGGGATCAACTACGATAAGATATGCTTTCGTAATGGATGTCATTGAACTCCACTACTTTGTCAGTTTGGTAGTTTCCGCTGAACAAGCAGCCTATGAATGTGGTCATAATAACATCTCTACGAGATCAGAGATATGCATGAAGGTCTTGAACAGACTTCATTCATCCAAATTGTCACACCCCATGACCCATTCCGCCGTAACACGATATTGTCCGCTTTGGGCCCACCGGCCCTCACGGTTTTGTTTCCGGCAGCTCATGAGCAGTTTCCCAGTAGGTCACCCATCCTGGGATTGCTCTCGCATCAACATGCTTAACCTCGGAGTACTCATCCCCTCCGAAGCCGCTGAGCCACCAAAAGGCCTCGTGCTAGATTGGAGGTGGGCATGTACATATACAACACATAACTCATCTCCGTTTGGCCGATGTGGGATATTACAATCCACCCCCCTTGGGAGTCCGACGCCCTTGTCGGCTCACTCGCGCCACACGGCAGAGTGGCTCTGATACCATTTGTCACACCCCAGGATCCATTCCGCCGTAACACGATATTGTCCGCTTTGGCCCCACCGGCCCTCACGGTTTTGTTTCCGGCAGCTTAGGAGCAATTTCCCAGTAGGTCACCCATCCTGGGATTGCTCTCACATCAACATGCTTAACCTCGGAGTACCCATCCCCTCCGAAGCCGCTGAGCCACCAAAAGGCCTCGTGCTAGATTGAAGGTGGGCATGTACATATACAGCACATAACCCCTCTCCGTTTGGCCGATGTGGGATATTACACAAATCAAGTGGCTTCAGACCACATGAGCATGTGTTTGCTAAATGTATTGAAACGCGTATGGACTCTACTTGATTTGGAAGGGATATGGTGAATTATGCATTTGCGTGTTCATTCCAGATTTACATGGACTCTTGATGGATCAAGAGATGCCAATATGTATCAACATCCGAAGAAAAAGATCTTGGGAAGACACGGTCTCGATAAGACACTCGATGACTGTATTGATGATGATTTTTCATCAATTGGCTTAAGCGCTCTAACGAAAGTGAGGCCTACATATACTCTCATGATTAGTCAAAGTCTTTACTCTAAAGAGAGATCCGTTGTTTTGTCTAAAGTAAGATGACAAATATGTGTTAAAAGATGGAGTTCCCATCTAAGTACAATAAGACGCATCAATGTACTCAACACAATACGAAAGACTTGACATCTCATTCGTAATGAAAAGTTGTAAAGCTAAGTGTAGCTATGCGCCCACGCAACACCAATGTAATGGCAGTAACTCCTTTTTCAATACTTAATGGTATGAAAGGTTGAGGCTTATTCTATCCCTACATAAGAAAGACACATCAATAGCGAAATCAGAATCTGCCAAGTTTCGTAGGTCAACTTCCACGGGACCTACAAGAAATCTCACTCACTGGAAAATGATGAAATTGGTACCATTGGAAAGGTCTATGTGTCTACTTTCCAGGGACACCAACCATTTGTTCATACCTATCATATTGAGTGAGTTATGGCCGTTTTCGTAAAGTAGGACGAATCTGTCCGAGAATCTGATTTTGGCAAAACAGTCAACCTCGACGGGACTTTGTGAATAGCTCCTGACGAACCAGAACGTGTGTAATATACAGTTGGAAAACTAAATGAGTCTAGTTTCCAAAACCATTTACGGTTCGTTCATATGTATTTCCTAGAGGAAGTTACGATTGTTCTAGTAACTGAAGGTCATGCTGCGCGGAAATCTAATTTCCTGCACGAACTTATGTTTTGAGTTCACAAGCGGCCTTCTCCTCAAGATCTAAGTGTAAAAGATCATTTGAGGACAATACGGCATGATTTAGTTAATCATTGCCTAATGCCACATTTGCAGACATGTTAAAGAGCATTGACATGCTAAGTTGTTGAAATTTTCGTGATTAGTAAGAATCAGGAAGAGCCCTATGATTGATGTAAAGATCAGGGGGAGGTGCGAACTTCAGGGGGAGTCTAGCACATACATACATGTCACTATCAAATGTGAAGGGTGCGTTGTACTCTTTTTCTCCTACGATCAAGGTTCAGTTTTTCTCCCACAGGGTTTTTGTGACTTGACGAGGTTTTTGACGAGGCAACAGATCAGCACCATCGGCATATCAGCGCGCGGCACAAGGGGGAGTGTTCTAAGATATTCTGTATCTTTGTAGATATTCTTTATGTGTGCCTTGGACTTATGCCAATAGGATATGTAGTTAGACTAGATCTATGTATTCATATCCTTACCATATTGGTATTGTGTAATTCCCTATATAAAGGGCTCCTATCAATGAATAAGATGATGATTTTCTTGCTATCTCTCTTTCTCTACACTTTATACTTCATTAAATACTTGATTTTAATCATTTTATATACAAAACCATCCCCCTACTACAACACACACATGCTCTTCTCCTCTCTCTCTCCCACACAGATCCACCCAAAACAAAACAAAAAACAAACAGAAACCCCCTAACAAACAAAACCTTCTCCTTCTCCACCTCCAACCTCCTCACCTTCCTCTTCCTCTCCCTCCTCATCTTCTCCTTCCGCACCGTCATCGAAAATGGCACCCACCTCCTCACCGCCTTTATCGACCGCGACCCCTCCCTCAAGTCCCTCCTCTCCCGTCTCGACCTCGTCGCCTCCAGATCTTCCCCCACCCCCGCAGACTCCTCCTCCTCTCCCGCCTCGACCTCGCCGCCTCCCGATCTTCCCCCACCCCCGTAGACTCCTCCTCCTCTCCCACCTCAACCTCGCCGCCTCCTGATCTTCCCCCACCCCCACAGACTCCTCCTCCTCTCCCGTCTCGATCTCGCCGCCACCGCCCCTTCCTCCACCTCACCCGTATCGGAACCCTCGACGACGACTTCTTTTATGGCGACGACTACAATTCCCGCTCCGTCGACAACCTCTTCGGCTCCTTCCGCAAAGACCCCATCTTCATCTTCTCCCACTTCTCCTCCTTCTCCCACTTCTTCTATGCTGAAATTGATGACAAAGATGAGAAAGATAATAATTCAGAGATAGATATTTTGATTATTTTCAGGTTTTTTTTTTTAGGGTTAATTTTTCGGGATCCCGATCCTATCATGGTCCCATCCCGATTCCAAACGGGATCGGGACGTACGAGATAGATTTCTAAAAATGCATTCCCGTCCCGTTCTGTCCCGTTTTTTTATTTTCCGGACGGGACGGGATTCACCAAATCCCGGCCTATCCCGTCCCGTGCCCAGCGCTAGTGAAGAGTACAACTTGACTTGTAGATATATTATTTTTACCCTAAAATCTTATTTCTAGCTGTAAGTCCTTCACGCGGGTGAAAATTGGGGACAAGAATACAAATGCAAATGTCGAATTCACTGTAAAATTTACGTGTAAATTAATCTAAAAGACAACCGCATCGGCTTTTTATATATTCATAGACTCGTCGTGCATACATGAGAGGATAGTAAATTGACATCGGTCTTTCAAAGAGCTCACTAGTCAATACAAACACAAGTCATGAAGTAAAGTCGAACGTGTGGCAAATTGGTTCAAAATCAATCAAGAGAATCAGGCACATACCATCTAGCTTTGAGATGATCGACATTGCATGTGATCGAGTAGATTAGGGAAGTTTTGGTCGTTTTCTTACTAGCTAGCTATTAGTATATCTGTATATATATATGTCGCCGCAGATCGAGTTTGAACAGAGCTTTGCTTTCACACTCTGATAATTAGATGATTCCAGACCAATATGCATATCGATCCAAGCACATATACGTCCCTCGTGACGTCATATGTTTATGAACAAGCACCCACACATTAATTGATTCGATAGGTCCCAATTTAACAACCAGCAGTTTGCTTTCAATTGGATTTGCTTTAATTTTCAGTGTAAGTTGGCATTCCTTGAAGCTCACCGACTCAATGATCAGCTGACTGAGGCTAGCTAGGGTTACATAGATAAAGATTAAAGAGGCATTTCCTCTCATGTCATTTTCAAACACAGAGCGAGTGGTTGGCCGTATTGCCCGTATTAAATCCACTCAGCTTACAGCAAGTCGTTTGGTATTACGTTAAAAATTGATGTGCTCTTTGAGAAGTGGCTATTACCAGCATTACATGAAGAAGATAGTAAAGTGACTATTTACCCTCTCAAAAATCTTCCCACTTGTTATACAAAAAGATACGAGTCACTTATTTATCGTCAATTAATTTTAAATGTGAACCATGCTAGATTATGTGATGTCTTTCATTCTATTTCTTTTCGAGACAAAAATCCATTTACATGAAGATTTTAATCGACTCCGTCGTGCTTTAGGCCTCATGCTCGTGGGTTTTAATCATAGATCAATGAGGGGGTCTAGGGCTGTTTTGGCATGATAGTTTTTTTTTCCTGTTTTTTGAGAAGAAACGAAAAATTGGAATGATATTCAGTTTCGATCAAATGGTACATGTTACATCGATGTGAATGTGGGAGGAGTGACGCCATCATGGCGCTTTACACAAACTGAAGGGCGTACTTGGCATTTGTTACATGAACTGGATGTTGTGGACTCGATTCCACTGGGTGCACTGTGGTAATAGGAGACTTCATTCACTTCAATGAGATAATGCTTGCCGGAAAGAAAACAGGGTGGAGGGTTCGATTGGAGAAACAGATGCAAGGGTTTCGTGATGTCGTTATACACCATGAACTCATTAAGCTGGACTTTAGAGGAAGTCCCTTTACGTGGAGCAATCCGAATACAAAAGTCGACCCAGCATTTGGTACGCGTTCTTGGCAGGATCTCTTTGAACATTCGGAGGTAGTAAACCTACCTCCAAGCCGGTTCGATCACATATCAGTTCTTTTAGAGCAATTGCACCCGTAGGCAAAAGGCAATTGCTGATTTGCCAATTGAATTGCCCTTGTCAATTCACTATTCATCCCAAATTGGCAATTGCCTCTTCTTTATCAATGCACATGTTGAAGACAATTTACATGTTAATTCATTATTACATTTTAATTTTGAATAACTTATTAATTGAAAATGTTAAACTTATAATTTGATTAATTAATAATTTGATTAATCGTACAACAATCATTATTGTTAAACAGATTATTAATTAATGTTTTAATAAATTGTCAAATATCTTATGATTTCTGATAAGATATTCGTCCAATCTTCACTTGACACGTGTCAACTTCAGATACCATTATCTTTTAGAAATATATCTCGGATATTTGATAAGATTTCCAACCTATCTTTACGTGACATGTGTACTTATCCGAAAGTTTTTATCTCCAAAATTGTTGATAAATAACCTTCAGACTTCATTCTCTACTCACACATTTTCACAAATTCTTCAGGCTCCACAAATTCTTCTTCGACAAATTCATCCTCCACAATCATGTTATGAAAAATGATACGACTTATCATGATGGCTCGAAGATCTTCTAGTTTAAACAATCTAGCACTGTGGCGCAATATCGCCCATCGTGATTGGATGATACCAAAGCATCGCTCCACATCTTTGCGGTAAGCCTCTTGTTTTTTATCAAAAGTGCTTCTCCTGTTTTGTTTTGGGGTTCGATATTGTTTTGACAAAAATAGACCACTTAGGGTAAATTATTCCATCAGCAAGGTAGTAACCATTGGTGTACCTTTTGTTGTTGACCTCAAATTGAACCTGAGGAGCAGTTCCACCTATGACATGCTCGAACACATTAGACGCACCAAGAACGTTGAGGTCATTTTTTGCTCTAGGAGTTCCGAAGAAAGCGTGCCATATATGTGTGTCGTAAGACGCCACTGCTTCCAAAATTATAGTTGGTCTTCCCTTACGACCCGAGTAAGCTCCAACCCAGCCGGTTGGGCAGTTTTTCCACTCCCAATGCATACAATCGATGCTCTCAATCATGCCTGGAAACCTGCGACGTTGTCCTCTATTGAGAAGCCTATATAAGTCAGAATAATTGGGAGGACGAATGAACCACTCACCGTACAGAAACTCGATATGTCTGTAAAATTTCTTCAGACATTTCAGTGTTGTAGAAGTTCCCATTTGAGTGATTTCATCACATTGATCAGCAGCTGCACCGTACGCGAGCATTCTCAGGGCACCTGTCATCTTTTGTTCAGGAAGCAATCCCATTTTTCCAGTGGCATCTGATTTTTGCCTCCAAAAACTGTCGTGGTTGCAAAGATCCTCCATTATGCGTTGGAAGACATGTTTATGCATTCGGTACCGCCTCCGAAAGCTTGCTTCGTCATACACTGGACGTTCAACAAAATAATCATGCAGGAGGAATTGACCTCAGACTTCTTTGTGTCTCTCCACATTTGGCACACGACCAAGTCATGAACCACGCCCTCTAGGTGTCTGTTCTAGTTGATATTACGCCACTAATGAAACCGCTTGAGAGTTTGTAGCTTGAATTCGCTCCAGCACCTCCATATTTTCACGATCCCTTTTCTAACAACCACTTGTTTAATTCATCAATTAAAAAGAGGAGAATAGGATGAGTGATGATATTTCAAAAGAGATGAAGGTAGAATGAGAGGAAATGTGTGAGTAGAGAATGAAGTTTGAAGGTTATTTATCAACAATTTTGGAGATAAAAAGTTTCGGATAAGTACACGTGTCACGTAAAGATAGGTTGAAAATCTTATCAAATATCCGAGATATATTTCTAGAAGATAATGGTATCTGAAGTTGACACGTGTCAAGTGAAGATTGGACGAATATCTTATCAGAAATCATAAGATATTTGATAATTTATTAAAACATTAATTAATAATTAGTTTAACAATAATGATTGTTGTACAATTAATCACATTATTAATTAATCAAATTATAAGTTTAACATTTTCAATTAATAAGTTATTCAAAACTAAAATGTAATAATGAATTAGCATGTAAATTGCTTTCAACGGGTGCATTGATAAAGGAGAGGCAATTGCCAATTTGGGATGAATAGTGAATTGACAAGGGCAATTCAATTGGCAAATCAGCAATTGTTTTTTGCCTACGGGTGCAATTGCTCTTAGGGTGAGTGCGGCCTTAATAGCTATTCAACATATATTCTGCTGTTTTTGTTTCGAGAGTTTTCGGTTGCAACATGCCGATTGTGACGCAATGGTAAACGAGTAGTGGCCGACTGAGTTTCCAATTTTACTCCTAAAAGGAAATAAAAGTTTACAAAACTTTAGAGCAAATTGGGAAGTGTAACTAAAAATCTAGAACCACCCTGCAGCTAGGATTGAGAATGAAACAGGATATGGGCATTTGTCGGTAAGACATGACTTTGTTGGTTAGGTAGTCTAACCGACAATGTTAAGATCATGAGTTCAAATCTCACTAATAAAACAGGGTATGAGCTTTGATTCCTTGATTCTACCCTCACCATGGCCATCCGTATCCCTACTGCCTAATATTCTAGGAACCCAAAAGGGAAAGAAAAAAAAAAAGTTGCAATTATCGCGGATTTTTGAATTTGGGCTTTCTGCAAACTATCCATACACACAAGCCCAGTTTTGGTCCAAATGATGTTTGCTCTAAATCAAGGTCCGAATTGGTTTTTTCCTTATATCCTTGGAATGAATCCAAGACGAAGCAAATTGCACAAAACTCAAAATCGAAATCGATCAAGATCCCCATCATTTTTCTCTTCTTTTAATCTTATTTCCCACAATTTCTCCAGAACGGTAGGTTTCAATAATTTCTGTTTCATTCTGAATTTTCCTGATCTTCGAAGGTTTAAACCCTAAATAGAATTTAAATGGTGTTTTTGTATTGAATTGCAGAAGCTGAGGTGTTCCTGATTGTGTGGATCAAGATCGGAGAGAAATCCAGCATGGGGTTTTTCGTGACGAGCTTGATTTTCGTTGTGGTTGGGATCATTGCGTCTCTGTGTACCAGAATTTGCTGCAACAGAGGACCCTCTACTAATCTGTAAGTCTTATCTCTCTCTGCATTTTTCAATTCTGCTAAATTTGATGGTGTTGGAGGTCACAATAATGCCATAAGGTTATGTTGTTTGGGGAGCTTAGGATCCGATTCGTGTCATTTTCTCATGGATTTCAATATAGAATCAGTGGGAGCTTTTATGTTTCAAGTAAATTGGCTCAAGTTAAGCTCTTCATACTATGCAGTTCTCTTAAATTATGTTAGCCTTGGCCTTTTTTTATATTGGGAACTTTCTGTTTAGTTGGTACTGTGGTTATTGATATGCTTGATTTGATTGCGTCCTTGACATGGCGGTTTATATGTATCTATTAAGACCATCAATCATAGATTGCCAGTCCAGTCATGTGTGTTCATCTAACAGTAAAGTAGGTTGAGATTATGGATTGATTGATTCAGTTATTGAATCAGTGTATAAAAATAATATATAGTTTCAGTGTGATGCATCCTTGTCGAGAGTGTGATATCCTTCTTTTGCCATGTGGAAAGTACTGAACTGTATTTTCTTGTGCAGATTCCATTTAACGTTAGTTATTACAGCTACAGTCTGCTGTTGGATGATGTAAGTTCTTCTCTATCATGTTTATATATTTTTTCGTTTCATATGAATAATGAGATTTAGGATGAATCAATTGGTTGTGTATCATAGTATGTTTTGCCACATTTATATTGTAATGTGTGAATGAGAATTTTCGGGTTAGATATTTGCTCTCTTCCGTGTAAGCTGTGTTTTAAGCCTTCAGTGTTTCAATCTAGAGAAAAGGATCTCATTCCAGATCCACCATTTTTGCTTAATTAGTTGAATTTTCGTTTTATCCTCAACTAAATTGTCAACAAATTGTTTGTATGAGTAGAGGAGAAATTGAATAATATTGTAGAGCTCATTTATCAAGCTTTTAAGTTGACCAATCCACTTCGGCCCTAGAGGGTTCATAACAAGCTCATTTATCAACCAACCTACTACTGGTAATGAGAATATGTGGCCTTGTAGTATTGAGTTGCACTGTCATCATTCAAAGCAGGAAGAAGAGTCTCCTTCCATTTCAATTGACATCACCAAGTAACTGCCTTAGTTGTCCTGCATATGGTAACTGCACGTATGTTTCAGGGCTAAAGGAAAGTCCATTTTTTGTTCTTGATGAAATTTGTAATGCATAATAGAGTCATCCTTCCATATGAGCACTTAACTACAATATAGAATTATAATGAATTGGTGCCTCTATATGTTGTTTATGTTTGCTCTGATACTGCATGAGCCTTTGCAATTGATCTTTCAGTGTCTTTGTGCGTGTGTGTGTGTGTGTGTGTTTTTTTGTTTCTTCCCAATCTTTCTGGTCATCATACATAAGATGTTTTATTTTTTTTTGTTACTTTTTCAGGTGGGCGATTGTATATATTGCACAAATGAAACCACTAATAGTCCCCATTCTAAGTGAAGGAGAATGAAGTGCGGTGGAGAAGCATATATTCCTTCATTGGTTAGGTGCCTTTTGAATTATGGATCATCTCTTGAGAACAACAAATTTTACGTCCAATGGATTATTTTTAGGAATTGTATGTAATGTTGGAGTGTGGACTTTGAGTTTGCTTGGTATTGTTTGTCTACCTTACGTTCTATTAAGTGTTGTATAAACTCATTTGTTTTAGAAATCACTGTTACTGAGAGTATGAAATGTGATTTAATTGGAATAAGTGGCAGATTAGACTATATTTCTTTTATATTTTTGTGTACCGGGTAGAATTTACCTCACACTCTAGCTTATAATGTGTTCCTTTGTTGATTTTCTTCTTTTGGACAAAATCTGCCTTTGGTTTTTATTTGTGGAACTTTTCTTGGATATCAGAATCAGAAAATGGCATTTTAACCGTGCAGAAAGTGAGTGTTTGCGGTTATGGTTGGGAAGGAAAGTAGTAGAAGGGAATTATAGGCTATAACTACAACCTAGAAAAGTAAAAGAAATGCGACCACAAAAATCTTTAGTCATGTTGGATCATTTACCGGTTTTTTTTTTTTTTTTTTTTTTTGAGAGTATGAACGACGGTATCCTCATAGACTTTTTAGACCCAGAGACTAATCCGTCATGAGAGATCATGTCAGAACGCTTCCTCCCCCTGGCCACCAAGAATAAATTAGGATTTAACTCCAATTAATGTCGGTTGGGATTCGAACCTAGGTGTGGAACCTTGAGGATTCGAACCTGGATATGGGGGTTCCACATCTAGGCTCTTACCAACTCAACCAGCTGTGATGGTTTGTTGGAACATTACTGTTAATCGTATATGTTCATGCTTGATATACACAATCAAGACTCGATGTCATCAATTCGGTAGTAGGGCACTAACCGATAACTGAACCGAAGACTTCGATTTTCTATTTTTCAAAACTGAAACTGAAAAAAAATAAATGGGAATCAATCTCATTAGTCGAACTACCTCGGTCGATTTCAATGCCATTTCTGTTTAAGTAACAACTGATGTAATCAGTTTTCACAGTTTACCAAAGAAAATAAAAGGAACAAAATAGAAAAGTAAACTTCAAGTTCAATTCTTCAAACAAGTTACCTCCAGCAAATGCATAATAAGTATACATCAAGTTACAACACAACTAATAATAAGCAACCAGCCTACAGATTAATGGGCACCTCCTGAGATTGGTCATCAGCTCTAGCAACTGCGATGAGGACAAGAAAGGACATAATTCAGTTCCCATAACAGCTAATCAAAGATGTAATGCTGTAACAAACAGCCTATAATCAAAGTTGCAGCTTCTTATATTTTGCAGGTACTGTTTTTGATCAAAGCTACACATAAGTTTCAAGGTGCATTGGCCATTCCCAACTGTTCAGAGCAGGTTACCGCATATATTTAGTCATTGAAACAGAAAACCAGTACATCCAAAGGCCAATCTTTTAACGAACTTAATAATTTCATAGCACATCCACATTGCACATAGTTTCCTTGCACTGGTTCGTAATCAAGTACATAGTCCTTACATGGAAACTTTGGCCAGGAAAATATAATGATCAGCTTGGTTATCATATTTAACTTGGCAATCATTATTGAAATAAAAAGAAACACATCAGTAATTAGGACATTGTTGTTGACTATACTGTAAAAATATGTTGACCTAGCTGTTAGTTAATTTTAACAGATTCTAGAAGCCTCAAATCTGTGCGAGTCACGTGGCTCTTATTACAGCAAAATCCAGCTGTTCTTTTTAGTTAGTTGGTTAGCTCCTTTCTTGTATAATAGCTAAAGACACTTTGCTTTGTAACCAAGCTTTCTGTATTGAAGCATTTTTCATTTCTGAGATTTTCCTCTCTGTTCGTTTCTCTCTCAAACTCTATTCTCTTTTCTTCAAGCCCTAGCTCATCTCTGATGCCATGGCTATCATGGTATCAGAGCGTCCATAGATCCAGGACCTGTGATTCATGCTTCCGCACTCATTTCTAATTGTGCTTTCGTTTGTATCTTCAGATCTTGCTTTGGCTCTACTGCGATTTGCTTTGGATCTTGGATTTGAGGCTTTGATTTTTTTTTTCATCAAAGCGTGATCTGCTCTCCTTCAGTGTGTTTTGAAGCTTCTAAGGCTCACTCGTCTTTCTTCAGGTGATCTTCTCTTGTTCTAGATCTTTGAAGATATATGATATACTTGTGTGCGTAAATCTTTGTGGAATCTGTGATTGTTTGAGTTATGAGTAATTCTTGAGGAAGTAGAGTAAATCGGAGTAAATTTGGAGCATCTAGAGTAAATCTTGAGCAGATTTCTAAGTGATTGAGCCAAAATCAGAGTGAAATCTTTGTGTATTTGAGTTCTTGAGTAATTCTTGAGCAAATAGAGTAAATCGGAGTAAATTTTGAGCAGATTTCTAAGTGATTGAGCCAAAATAGAGTAAAGGTGTGATCTTTATAGCTGTATGGTGTATGTAGAAGGTTGAGAACAATTATAAGGTTGAGAGCAGTTGATTTGAGCACATATACTAAACTGAAGTGTGCATATAGTGAAGAAAAATTTGTAGTGGCCTCTTTGTGGTGGTTTGTGAAAACTAGTAAATCTCAGAAATTAATTTGGTAGTGAAACACTTGCAGACTGATTTTAAATGGCTCCTCAAGGTGATACAACAAATTCTACTGTTGCTACTCCTAGCCTTTCTCACAGAGATGTTCACTCTTTGTTAAGTATCATTACTATGAGACTTGGAGAAAGAAACTTCATCAAATGGAGTTTTCAATTCCAGTCCACTCTTGCTGGAAATGGATTGTTTGGATTCTATGATGCCACAGAAGTAGCTCCTCCTAGGTATGCCCTTACCTCTGAAGGAGAAGTTACTAATGAAGAGACTGCAGCGTACAAAGCTTGGAAACAAACAGATATGGCATTAATCAGTCTGCTGATGGCTACTTTAGATGAAGATATTGTTGATGTAATCATTGGGTGTAAAACTTCCAGACAAGCTTGGATAGCTCTTCAGGAACGCTTTTCTGCTGTATCAAGAGTGAGCATTATGCAACTTAAAACTGAGTTGCAGACTCTTCGCAAGGGAAGTGAAACAATTGAGAAGTATTTGCAGAGAGTAAAGAATGCTAGGGATCAGCTTTTGTCTGTGGGAGTGTCTATTCCAGATGAAGATATCATCATTGTTGTTTTGAATGGCCTTCCTGATGAGTATTCAACTGTCAGGACTGTGATTGAAGGAAGAGAAACACCTATTTCTCTAAGAGATTTGAGGTCTCAATTACTTGCAGCAGAAAGGAGGATTGAAGGAAGTTTTTCTCTTCTACCTAATATGAGTGCTATGGTGGCTAGAGGAGATGGTACAAGGAATGGAGACAGAGATAGTAATGAGAAAGCATGGGATAGTAAAGTTG
>NC_020493.1:15568303-15569593 GCF_000184155.1 Fragaria vesca subsp. vesca | reverse complement strand
CTCACCATTGCTCAGCCATATGCTTCTGACAACAAGATAACCATTGGTAATGGTGCAGGTTTAAGTGTAGCACACACTGGTTCTGGTTATATAAAACTTGCTAATCATATCTTACAGTTGAAGCAAGTTCTGCATGTTCCTGATTTAGCAATCAACTTGTTATCTTTTACCAAGTTATGTAGAGATAATGATTGCTTTATAACTCTTGATGAAGCTAATATTGCTGTGCAGGACAAGGCATCCAAAACAGTGCTTTACCAAGGAAAGAGTAGTGAGGAAGGATTGTTCCTATTCAAGTCTCCACCAGTATCTTCCATTTCTCAACCTTATCCATCTGCTTTTGTCAGTTCAGCTTCTTCCCTTCCAGTATGGCATCAAAGATTAGGTCATCCTTCTCAACCTATTATGTCCCAAATGTTATCTAGGTCACAAATAAAAATTCCTAGTTCCGTTTCCAGTTCAGTGTGTTCTTATTGTTTAGAAGGCAAGATGCACAGACTCCCATTTTCTGATTCTGAAACAAAAACTTCTGTACCCTTTACTAAGGTACATTCTGATGTATGGGGACCAGCTCCTTGTCTGTCCATTGAGGGACACAAGTACTATCTTACTTTCATAGATGATTGTACGAAGTTTATGTGGATTTTTCCACTTATCAATAAATCTGATGTTCTTGCCAAATTTATTCATTTCTGTGCTTTTGTTGAAAATCAATTCCATTCAACAATCAAATTGTTTTAGACGGATGGAGGTGGTGAATTTAATAGTAAGGCCTTCCATAATTTTCTTTCTTCAGAAGGTATTTTACATCAAATTTCCTGTCCTTATACTCCTCAGCAAAATGGAGTTGCTGAGAGGAAGAACAGACATATCATAGAGACTGCAATCTCTTTAATGTCTACAGCTGGTGTTCCTAAAAATTTTTGGTTCCATAGTGTTGCTCATTCATGTTATCTCATTAACAGAATGCCTAGCAAATCTTTGAACATGTCCTCTCCATATGAGCTTTTATTTCATAAACCTCCAGATATTACTCAACTGAAAACCTTTGGCTCCTCATGTTATCCATATCTCAGACCATATGCTCATGATAAATTGGACCCTAGAACAACACAGTGTGTCTTCTTGGGTTATGTCTTAGGTTATAAGGGAGTCTTTTGTTACAGTATTTCTCAAAATAAACTTTGGATGTCACGACATGTGATTCATGATGAAAGTGTTTTTCCGTTTCATAATTCCAAGTTTTCAGTGTCTTCTCCCATTGATTCTGCTACTTTCTTTCCNTCTTGT
>NC_020493.1:15564954-15567127 GCF_000184155.1 Fragaria vesca subsp. vesca | reverse complement strand
GAGTCTTGCAAATACTGCAGCTGAGATTAGTTGGATCAGACATCTTCTTTGTGATTTGAAGATTCAAATTCCCTGTGCCCCTTTGCTTAAATGTGACAACTTGTCTGCTTTGGCATTAGCTTCTAATCCAGTCTTTCACTCCAAGATCAAGCATTTAGACAATGACTTTCATTTTGTTCGTGAAAGGGTTCAGCGCAATGATCTTCGTCTTGAGTATATTTCCACCACAGAACAGACTGCTGCCATTTTGACAAAGGGTTTGGCATCTCCTATTTTCAAAACTCACTGTATCAATCTCAGGCTAGTATCCCTAGCTGAGCTTGAGGGAGGGTGTTGACTATACTGTAAAAATATGTTGACCTAGCTGTTAGTTAATTTTAACAGATTCTAGAAGCCTCAAATCTGAGTGAGTCACGTGGCTCTTATTACAGCAAAATCCAGCTGTTCTTTTTAGTTAGTTGGTTAGCTCCTTTCTTGTATAATAGCTGAAGACACTTTGCTTTGTAACCAAGCTTTCTGTATTGAAGCATTTTTCATTTCTGAGATTTTCCTCTCTGTTCGTTTCTCTCTCAAACTCTATTCTCTTTTCTTCAAGCCCTAGCTCATCTCTGATGCCATGGCTATCAATTGTCTACCACAAAAAAAAAATCACTTGGTTACGGAAGCATACCTGAATTTGTACATTAGCTAACTGCTGTGATTGGCTTAGGTGATCTGTCAATTGAAGTTTCTCTATTTCTGAAAGCATAAAAAAGTAACATAATTATTAGAACACAAATAAGTTGACAGAATAAACCAAAGATAAAATGCCTTTGACCGAAGCTTAGATTTTTTACCACGCTCAACTTCCTCCAACTCATTATAAAACCTTCATTCCTTGACCAATCACAACATCAAACCAATGCTTCAACCATTTTTGGAGTACAAGTTCCTCTGCCTTTTGTCTTGATTAGATTCAAATGGCACCAACTGAAGTCCATCTTCAGTCTTCTGAAAAGCCAAGGTCCTTTGCCTTTTGTCACGTTTCTCACGCAATGGGATTTTCTCACATAACGGGAATTTCTTGCAGACCTTCTTAAGATGTTTCGTGAGGCCACTGGTTCCGTTCCTCCTAGAGTCACAACTTATGGAGGTACCACAATAGTTGCAGATGGCTTTATCAGTCCTATCAGTCGCACCATCCTCCTTCTTCATCATTGTGTAATGTGGCCAAGCTAGACATCTTTTCTGTCTCTTATAGGATGAGTTGCCTACATGTTCTGGTTCAGGTGCAACCCGTAATGTAGGGTGTAAAGATTGCTCCGAATGATCTGGGTCTGGAACATTTGGAACAGAGCTTGAACTTTGCGAACTCGTACTGCCGGTTGATTCCATAACTTTTCAAAAAGACACAAAGCAATGTAGGTAGAAATTGGCAATACGTATTAATAAGCATAAAAGAAGAGAGCACGTTTTCATCATCAAACCCAGAACAGAAAATTTAAAAGCAAACTGAAAAGTATGCAGAAGACTGAAAACAAACTTAAGAAAGAAAAAACAAGTAATAGAATTCAGAAGAAGGAAAAGAAGAACTGACCGTATAAGGGGTCCTAGAAGCTGAAGAGAAAGAAGCCGAAGAAACAGGAATCAATGGGGGCCAAGCTGTGTTCGAGCCATTCGTGAAACGTATGAATGATGAAACTGTCACATCCCGACCCTTATATTTTTACCTTATTTACTAGCGTGATTATAATAAGAATTTTACCGTCTCCGTCATTGAGTAAATAGTTTAATTGGTCCCTAGAGGGGTTTCGGGGACGATTATGTGCGGAGGATTATTAGTATGAAGAAAATACGACGACGGTAAAAATAGTAAATTTTAGCTAGTAAAAGGTAATTTTTATTCGGGTATTATTTTTCGGGGTGTTGAATTTTAGAATTTTGGGTTAAAAGGAGAGTTGGGTCGGCTGGGCCGAGCCCAACCCATTTCTTCTTCCTTTCTCTCTCTCTCCCTCCCGATTTTTCTTCTCTTCCCACCCGGTTTTCTCCTTTCTCCACCCGGAAAGTTCTCCACCGCCGTCCGCCGCCGTCCGGCCGCCCCAGACCGCCACACCGGTCCCAATCGATCGGTCTCCCTCCCAGCAACATTTCTAGACCGGTAGCAGCCCCCCTAGCGCCGCCGTGAGTGAGCGGT
>NC_020493.1:15544064-15563588 GCF_000184155.1 Fragaria vesca subsp. vesca | reverse complement strand
GCTTACGGCATGCATTCGATTTTTCCTTAGAAATTAATTTGGGGAAACATAAATATTTTAATTATTAATTTATTTTTGTCCACTCACTCTAACGTTATTAAATGTTTTCCCCTGGGCCCTTCGTTTTAAATTGCCCAGTCTGCAAAGTTCGGGTTGGATCTAGTAGGAGACGAGGCATAGTCACCCGCTTTTCGGCCAGTTTTCATCAGTAGGTTACCTGTTCAACCTACTTGTGTTTTCTTGCTTCCGCTTGTGTTTAGTAGCTCTGAATACTTTAGAATTTTGTATATTATGTGATATTCAGAAGCGTTAAATTAAGAGTGTAATATGAAATTTTCGAGTTAGGGTTGTCCATCTGCAAGGGAGATTTTCTTAATCTTTTCAGTAAATTTTCCTTGGAGGTGGTCCCCGCACGACTTACTCTGGGTTTCAGGGTGAAATTCGGGTGGGTCGTGTCAGAAACACCGACAGTAATTCAAAAGAGTGAAAACGTTGAGACAGTGCTGAAGAGTGAAGAGTGAAGAGAATGGAGGCTGAACGGGAGACATTCGTTAAACTAGGTTATCGATGAGAGAATCAAGTGTGTGAGAGCCTGCCGTATGAAAGCTAAGTCCCCAATAATTCTCGGTTCATTTGGTAGGAACCGATTCTCCATGCATAGAACTGAAAACCGAGACTAGTTACCTAATTTCTCCTCAACAGTGTAGGACGGTTTTTATTTATTAAATTTTTTTTTAAAGGATGTGTGAAACTTTATTCATATGAAAAAAATATTACATCACAAGATAAGATTTACAAGACATAAGCACGGGAGAGTCAATAACGACAATCCAAACCCATTGATGAAAGAAAAGAACAAAGGCGCACATGCGCTACCTATAGCCTTCACTAGAGTTCATACTTAGAACCAAAACGGAAAAAGTGGAAAATGTCTTCACTTCTTCTCAAATGTGGCCTCACTAGAACTTTGCTCGAATAAATCCTAGTGGAAAACTCGAACCGAGGAAAAAGAACCACCTACAACAATGAAACACAACCAAAGCCGAAACACGAAATGTTATATTGATGAGTTCAAACGCTTAAAGACGGTGTTAAGACTCTGAAATGAATTCTGCTCGCCAACAAAGATTAGGTGGACCAGACTAACCAAAAATCAACACACTTAATTAAAAGTTTAAAACTGGACTAGATTACGAAAGCCCATTTGTTTCTCTAACCCAGAGCAATGGATTAGATGACAATTGTACTGCAACAACCAGTAGAAGTGGAAAATGTTTTCATTTCTTCTCAAAGGTGGCCTCACTAAAACCTTGCTCAGATAAATCCTAGTGGAAAACTCGAACTGAGGAAAGAGCACCACCTAGAACAATGAAACACAACCAAAGCCGAAACACGAAATTGAGAAATGTTCTATTGATGAGTTCAAACAATCAAAGATGACGTTGATACTTTGAAATGAATTTCGCTCACCAACGAAGATCAGGTGGACCGAACTAACCAAACATCAACACACATAATTAAAACTGGGCTAGATTACGAAAGCCCATTTGTCTCTCCAGCCTAGAGCAATAGATTAGATGACAACAGTACCGCAACAACTGTTTGTAACCAACAACTTTTCCACTCCCATAAAAAGAGGTCGGTTTACTGTTTCTCCACCAAAGAGATAACGTGACATAATCGCTTAGAACTGCTTGCAACCGTTTTGTTCCCTCAGGCGACCTGGACCACTGCCAATGCCAAAACTCGACGATAATAAAAGACATAGTATCTCATAACTCATTGAAAGACATATTGTAACGGAGAATCATGTAATTGAACACAGAGAAAGCAAAACACACATCACAAAACTACACTATCTGGGAAGACCTAGATACTATCTCTTGTAAATGGGAGAGAATGATTTCTTGAACTTGCACATATAAAGAAACTGTGATCAAACAATCATACAAAGAAGAATGTAAATCAAAGCTACAAAATTAAAGAGGAAGAGATAGGAATGGCGATGAAAAGGCCAAAGTTGTGATTGATGCATTTGTGTCATACTTAGGATCCATATCAATGAAAGAACCGATTCAAAATTCGCTCTAAAACGACGACGCAAAACACAATTCGACTATGTCGGGGGACTTCGAGCGCGCCTCCCTTAGCGGCGATCGAACTCGAAGTCAGCGACGAACCAGGGAGAGGACCAATTATGAGAAAACGTAGTCATGAAGAGTTGTTGTTGTGGAGTGAGAAGGGGGCCATTGATCGTTGTTTGGCCAATGCTTGTTGCTGGTTTTTCCTTGTCAAGCGACGTTTTGTAAGGTCAAATTAGGCAATATGAGAAGAGGATTCGTTTAAATTAGGCATAGCCAGTCATGACACACAGGTGATGCAGTACTGCATTGTACCGCACTAGTTCAAACTGTTTTTCAAACCGTACCGGTTCAAACTGTTTTACAAACCACACTGATTAATGTAAATTGGAAAAATATGAAACTGCATGAAAGTGGATTGGATCTGGATCCTAACTTGA
Organism: Fragaria vesca subsp. vesca; assembly: GCF_000184155.1. Taxonomy (NCBI): domain Eukaryota; kingdom Viridiplantae; phylum Streptophyta; class Magnoliopsida; order Rosales; family Rosaceae; genus Fragaria; species Fragaria vesca. Next base: position 15,561,067 of record NC_020493.1, on the reverse strand, counting down.
TGTAAGCCAACCTGACCCAGTTGTTAAATTTATTTAATTTCTATATTATATTTAATTTTTTCCTTCTTAGCGCGCACTTTAGTATATCTTACCAAAAATTAAGTGGCTCTTCCAAGTTGTTTCTCATGACATACCTTAATTAGTATAATAGTATGCGAGGAAACCATGGAATGTACCGGGCTAACAAGCAAATAGTATTATGTTTCTTAGCACTTGGGGTGAGGAACATGCATCTAAGCATCATGTTACTTTCAGTTAGCTATCTATTGTATATCTATATTTGAATGAGTAGGGTCAAATTAGGCATAACCACTTGGGTATTGATTTTGTAGATTTTCTTATTCAATCTAAAACCGCACTAAAAAATAGTTCACCTGAATATTTGGATTAGCTCATTTAAAACATGAATATGGTTTGTAAAATAAGCAAACCAAATTTATTTTTTTTAACAAAGAGAATGCTCTCTCTCTCTCTCTCTCTCTCTCTCTCTCTAGCTTTAGGGTTTTGACCCATCCCAAATCCCAACCATCACGACTTGGAACTCCAAGCACGCACGTCGTCACTACTAAGCAAAGGCTTGTCATTTGCCTCTTGCTGGCGTGGGTCAACAATCAAAGACGGATCTAAGGTGGTTAAGACTTAGGGAGGCTATGACTCTTCAAATTTCGACACCGGGATCTTGATCAAGTTACATACAAGGCGGATCGCTGATCTGTGGAAGATGGTGACAAACTTGCCAAACTAAGAGAAGAACCTTGGAAGTCGCCGGAATCCATGGCTGCTGTAAAGATCCGACATATAACTAATCGGGTTTTGGCTTGGCCTAAGGCCCTAAGGCCGGGGCTTGAACTCGAGTCCTTGGGCTTGGGTTTGGGCTTGGACTCGGGTCCTGAGGCTAGGTTCAGGCTGGGATTAATCATGACAGCTAAGCCGTCTTGGTTGCCGTCAGTGCTGGAGATCGGTGACAAGAGATGCAAATCTGCTAGGGTTTGGGAATAGACTCGGGTTTTTGGGCTTGGGTCAAGCCTCAAGTCCATCAAAAATTAGATTTGGAATTAGGCTATTAGGCCTGATTTCAAATTAACTGTGGCTTAAGTCGCAGTGTTGGGATAGCTTGGCAGACTGAACAAGCTAGTTGTAGCTAGAAGAATTCATAAGGCTTGAAGTACTGCAATTGCTTTGATGTTATTCTGGCCTAAGTTTATCAATGAAATATTTTACCTTTCAAAAAAAAAACAAACCAAAAGAAGTGAAATGATTTTGGTTTAGGTCTTAACCTGTGGGAAATTGCCTTTTTTTTGGAATTAAAAAAAAAATATCACAACAGTAAAAAGGTAACGGAACGAGACCAGTTCAATATATGATTTTTTTGGGTTCGTAAAACCCTAAAAATCTGAAAAACCCATTTCCCATCACAGTGAGAGTGGGAGTGAGCTCTGAACAGAAAACGATGGCTACTACTACCTGGGCGAACCCGAACGACCTCATCTCCACGTCTTCCTCAATTCCCACCGCATTTCACCACAACACCCTCAGAACCTGCACTATTCCTCTCCCCACCAAAACAAGGACCGCTCTTAAACGACACCGTGTCAGCTGCTCCTTCGCCCCCATGGAATCCGCCAAGATTAAGGTCGTCGGCGTCGGCGGCGGTGGCAACAATGCCGTTAATCGCATGATTGGCAGCGGTTTACATGTTAGTTATTCTTCTCCCTAAAAAAAAAGTTCCTTACTTTTACTGGGTCTTTTGTTTTATGAAGGCTCAGGTGAAAAAATGTAGATAAATGTTTGATCTTTTACCTTACGTTCATCTGGGTTACTGGGCTTAGTTGAATTGAGTAAACAATTTTAGTGTGGCATGGAAGAATGACTAGGAATGTTATTTGATAACCCACTTAGAATTTAGGCTAATGAATTGGCTTAAAAGTTTGTATTAGCTTAATATCCACTTAAGTATGGGTTACATGTTGTACTACACAAACCCCATTGAACTGGGGTACTGGGTTTAGTTTATTTGAGTATGACACAGTAATTTGGAGATGTTTAAGAATTTGCTGAAAGAATTATTACTTTATTAGAAATGTTGTTTGAAGCTTAAGTGATTCTCTGGATAAATATTTGATTTTTGCTTTACATTTTGTACATTGTTTGTGATGTTGTTTACTGTACAAACCCGCTTGAATTAGGGTAATGGGTTGGCTTAAAATTTTTGTATTAGCTTCTTCATAACCCACTTTAATATGGGATGGTAATTCAGAGATAAACAAGAATTGGCTAGAAGAAGTATTAGGGATGTTTTGATCATTACTTGTGAGTAACTGATGTCTGATGGTATGCTGGTTGTTTTACGTAGGGTGTTGACTTCTATGCAATAAACACGGATGCTCAAGCATTGTTGCAGTCGGCTGCAGAGAACCCGCTTCAAATTGGAGAGCTTTTGACTCGTGGACTAGGTCGAGCATTCTCCTTTTTGATATAGGGAATCTATACTTTGTGGCGGTTTATACATTTATATCAATTTATGATGTATGTATGCATATACTATAGCAATGTAGTACTGTTGTGTTATAATTATAAGTATGATCACCGTTCTGGTTAATTGTAAAACTCTGAGGTTTTTTGCGACTTTAAGCATTTGTTGGAAATGCAGGTACTGGTGGGAATCCACTTCTGGGGGAACAAGCTGCTGAGGAATCAAAAGAGGCCATTGCGGGTGCTCTTAAGGGCTCAGATCTCGTCTTTATAACTGCTGGTATGGGTGGAGGCACAGGGTCTGGTGCTGCCCCTGTTGTTGCACAAATATCTAGAGAGGCAGGTTATTTGACAGTTGGTGTGGTTACCTATCCTTTTAGCTTTGAAGGGCGTAAAAGATCAGTGCAGGCAGGTGTCAGTTTGGTCCTTTTAAGCTTGATGATTATATATAAATTTGACTACTTCCGAAGTGCATACACCTACTTCGTTTCAATGATACAAATGTTCCTTGTCAAAGATGATTGCACAGTTGAATCATGTTCTAAATTAATCAATTGGCATTCAAATATTAATTAGCTGACTCTGATGGGTTTTACAAGTTCTACTCTGTGTTGAGACTTCCCATTTTGCTTCTGTCAGGCATTGGAGGCTATTGAAAAGTTGCAGAAAAATGTTGACACTCTTATAGTGATACCCAATGATCGCCTGCTTGATATTGCTGATGAGCAGACACCCCTTCAGGATGCTTTCCTTCTTGCTGATGATGTTTTGCGTCAAGGAGTGCAAGGAATTTCTGACATAATCACAGTGAGTACTAGAGCAATATGTTGAAACATATTAGAAAGTTCAAGTTCATTCACCATTATATTGGTTAAGCATCATCTTGTTCTGTCATTAGCTCTATTAAAATTGGTGAATCCATGATAATTTGTGAGTAGAACATGAGATACTAGAAATGTGGTGTTTTTTGTTTAGTACAAAACACTACTATCTTAGAGGTGGCTTTGGATTTCAATAAATTTGCACTGATAGTGCATGCTTCTTTTCTGCTTATCCCAGACCAATTGATGCGTTCCTCAATTTGCAGATACCTGGACTGGTAAATGTGGATTTTGCAGATGTAAAGGCAGTCATGAAAGACTCAGGAACTGCAATGCTTGGAGTAGGGGTTTCCTCCAGCAAAAATCGTGCAGAAGAAGCAGCTGAACAGGCAACTTTGGCTCCGCTGATTGGGTCTTCAATACAATCTGCCACTGGAGTAGTGTATAATATCACTGGAGGAAAGGACATAACCCTGCAGGAAGTGAACAGAGTGTCTCAGGTACTTCAAAATTTTGTGTGTGTGTTTTTTTTTCTTAATCCTAAATTTTATTAGAGGGAAAGGGTCATTTCAGATTGTCTGTTTACACTTAGCTCTAATGACATTGAATTTGTTATAAAGTGCATTGTTCTGTTTTATGCTGCTAGTTTTGATATACTTTTTGGACTTTTGAGACTGCGAAATTGGTATGGCTTTTGAATATTCTCCAGAATGATTACATTTAGGCATCTCAGATTTCTTTGAGATCAACGTAAAGAGTTCTGCTCAGTTTTCTTGTGTCAAAACTTCTGCACAATAGAATATAATGATGTGGAGTGAGCTCAAAGGAGCTCCTCAAGACATCTCATCTTATGTTTCTGAGATGAGGAAAAACAAAATTTCATAAATTTAGCTTGGTGTATTCATTTTCAAAGAGTCTGATGAAATCTGCACAATGTACATTTCAGGTTGTAACAAGTTTGGCAGATCCTTCTGCTAACATAATCTTTGGAGCTGTTGTGGATGACCGCTACACTGGAGAGATCCATGTGACTATTATTGCAACAGGCTTTTCTCAGTCCTTCCAGAAGACACTACTAACAGACCCCAAAGCAGCAAGGCTGGTTGACAAAGTTGCAGCGGGTCAAGAAACCAGGGGAATCCCCCTTCCCCTCAAGTCATCCACCACTCCATCAAGACCGGCTACAAGAAAGCTTTTCTTTTAGTTCATTGTTGCTTGTTAGTCTCTTCAGTCTCTTGTGCATTTGCCTTGTAATGATATCGAAGCTCTGTTATAAAATATCATTAGTTTTCTCTATCAATTCTGTGCTAGTTTTGAGTTAATGAAATTTATGAATACGTGCCAATGGAAAGATATAAGTCACTCTTTTCGGGACAAACACAATCACTTTTAACCATAGAAATTACACACATTTTGTATAAAATGGTACTGGAATGCAACGTCTGTAGGGTTTAACTTATCTACTGTATAGCAGTAATAGTACCTCAGCTGAGTACAAGTATAACTACTGCAACCTATAGGTGTGATGGTGAATATCTAACATCTAACAGGATGTCAATGGTTCCTACCAAAACAAATGATTGACATATTCATGAGAACAATAAATAGCGAAGTACAAATTAATCACAAGAAAAAAGATAACTCTGATTTGGGAGTAAAGGGAAATACACTTTCACCAAAATGTTCAAACAATGATGCAACCACATGTCCAACATCGGTCTCTTCTTTCCATGCCTGAGCAAGACCAGTAGACCCCTTTACCATTTGGCCACTGACATCCCTTCCTGACATTTGTTCCATTGGTAACTGGTGGGACATCGATGAAACGCCAACATTCAAGCTCCCAGCAGATGCGGTAAATCCGCCTGCAGCCCCTTGCATGTCAACTTGCATGGAGTTCATTGGTAATGCTCCAACCATGCCATCATGAGCTAATTTTTTGAGTGGTGGTTGCAGCATCAAGTTGTCGGTGCTTGCTTTGCGTTTATCTTGATTGAAAGGAAAAACATAAAGCATAAGATTGATATGAGAAAGTGAAGATGTTTGATGTCATCAAGTTAAATGAGGTAACAATCTTGGCAACCTTCATAGCTAGATGCTGAGCTACCATGTGAAGCAAAACAGTAAAGCTATGCATAATGTATAAAAGTTACATCTTTAAGCAGATTGGTCCCACAAAGTAAGTATATTACAGGAACATCAACAGACCTCTGTACATGTGCACACAGAATGAGAAGCAACTTAAAAAGATCAAGAACAATTAAGTATTCAATAAAAGTTACAGTAAGATTTCCGCTTTCAGGTCCCTGAAACAGCAAAGGCTAGTCTGAACAATAGTTCCAACCAACATAAATCCTACAACAGGTCACTATAATCATTATTGATTTGAAGCTGCTGTAATCCCCACCTTATTCTTGTCAGTTCTACATACACACAAAACCTACATGCTCACATATACTGGTGACAAAGCATACACAAAACGCATCTTCCATGCTTTTCTGCTTTGCCTCTATGATGACCTCATCTTATGGGTGGTTTACTAACAGTAAACCCAAGCACATACACATATCACCTCTGCCCACCTTAACCATCCCCCAAAGACACATTATTACAATATGATGCTCCTTTGTTGTCCATTAGACATCAACCTTAGGGTTCTCTTAAATACTCTCTCATACAAGACATTTATCATCAAAAGTGCATAGATATAACACTAAACAGTGGAGACATCAAAACCATAACACAGAGGTTCACATTGGATGAACTTATATCTAGGCATGTATCGTAGCAGTTAACCAAGTTAAAGGAAGGCATACTTGTCATTGTTGTTGCAATCTTTCCATTCCTCTTCCAAACAAGATGAGCTGGAGAGAGCAGACTGTGGAACTTCTTGAGCCGGTCATGCATGCATTGGCCAGCCGCACGCTAGAAGCAGTTTAGTTAGTTCCCATTTGATAGAAAAACCATTAACATAACAACAAAGTTCAGATTCTAATTATGAACTAACCAGCAAGGCCCCATAGACGCGCCAAGCTTCATGCCTCTTTATCTCATTCTTTTGCTTCTCAAGTATCATTTCTGGCTCAAGAAGTTGCATATATGAATCAAGATTTGGCAGTATAAGTAAACGAACCTGTTCAGAGTGAAGATGTATATCAATTTACTTATAACAACACAAAAAGGAAAAGGTGTTTCTACTACAAAAAGCACCAGTGCACTCAACAATGCAGACAGTTACAACTATGACTACACAAGAATGTGCTAATACACCAATAGTGCATCCTTAATAGAAAATTCATTGAATACAAAAGCATTTAGGAGGCAATACCACATTGGGACCAAGAGCTGCTAGCCCTTGAATTGCGCCATAATGTTGGGGTAATGCTTTGTTTGGGTCCAAGAAAGCATGAAGCAAAGTCCTTGTCAACCGTGGCTGAAGATTATGATAAACATGTCCAAATCTGAACCAAAGCATTGCTCATGGTTAGAATTCAAACCAAAACAAACTTGAAATACTTAGAACTCCAGGTGGGATTCTACATTCCCCAACACGCCCCCTCATTCTCCCTCCCGTGGAGGCACGCCCAACCAATTCTTACATTGGAACTCATAGGGCCCAGCACACAAATGGTTGTAGCTCCTATACCATGTTAGAGTTAAACATCCAAGCTCACGCCAATTGGCAGTGGGTGGGGGAGGTCTGATATGGAAATCTACATTCTCCAATAGAAACACATATATATACATATAGATGTAAGAGAACGGCTTAATAAGACTCAAACTATCATTACTTTAAAGAGTCTTGATCTTGTTCCATGTAACCAATTTATTCAGAAAATGAAATTGCAAGGGAAAATATACATTTGATCTGAGTGTCAGACTATGCTTACTTTAAATTGGTCCCAGATCAGGTTTGCGTCAACACGGTTCTTGGTTGACTGAAATGAGCCCAACTATAATGTACATTTGCTAATGTTTTCCTTCATATAAATCAATTAAGAGTTCATGAAATATGCCCACCTTAACCTCTTTATGAGTTGCTGTATGTTTCTAAAATGACCTTCCAACAATAAGGAGAAAATTTGCCAGTACAGAATGGAAAAAATATGATTAACCAAATTGAACCTAATGATTATACTTCTTCTATGAATTACACTAATATTTGCAGAACATTGTTGCATATGATTGTGCCTCAAAACAAAGATATAAACTTAACAAAAAGAGAATCTTCACCTTTTGCAAATTGAAGAAACCAGGTTGGCAGTAAAGTTTCTAAGTTCCCAGTGATTGTCAGTATATCTATTCCCTAGTCTTTTTGCAACAAGGCAGGTAATAACAGAAGGCATCAATTGGTGTAGCTGGAAGAAATTACCAAATTAGATAGATAAAGATTCACTTGAAATTAAGTATGTAAATTACAAAAACTGGATGTATCGACGCATGTGTTATCTTATTCCTTGTACTTCAAAAGTTGATAAAAGGGAGTGCTTACATAAGGTTCAACATGTATGTGAGGATTTTGAAGAAGGCTCCGGACAAGACGCATCAAAGCAAATAGGTAGAGAAAATTATTCAAATTCCGTGTAACCTGATATGATTACAGGAAAACACTACCACAAATAAGTAACATATAGTAATGAGTCCCAGTTTTGGGTTATCATTACAGGATTACCTCATCAGCAACGAAACACGTAAAGTAAGGGACCAACGGATGGAGTCCTGAATCTGTTGCCAAACTCATTAATGCTTCTTTGAAAAGGGTTGAGCTAGACCTTTGAGTAAGCCCTGTAATCTTCTCAAAGTAAAGCTGCAGAGACAACACAGAGAAATTATGGCACTAAATTGTTATTATGTGAACAAGGCATACAGAACATAGAAAGAGATATACCTGAAGTTCCTTTGATAGTACATGCTTAACGGGTAATTTAACGTCTACAGGAAGTCCATCTTCCTTGTATTCAGATTTTTTGACATCAGAGTATACAGCAAGTGCTACAAAGAAAAGAAGAATAGCAATCCAAATTAGAAGTTTACAATATAAAAAAAGCACAGAACATCAGAAGGCAACAGAAAGATTACTGCATAGAGTAAAAGAATTATTAAAAAAGGATCATATCATCACTGATCAGAGAAGGATGTGATGAAACAAGTTTTATGTATGTATATGCAAATGATAATTCATGGTGTGATGCATGCCTCAGCACGGTAGACTAGGATAATAGCTTATAAAAGATCAAATTCTTCATTTAGCTAAGAAACCTTGAACCTAAGTTCAGTAAGGATACCTTCAACTGGAGCATTTTCTGGAATTGCAGGTTGAACACCTTCGATTGCCAGCCAGTGAGCAGCAACTGATACATCAAATGGTGCTTTTGGCAAAGGTGCCTCAATCACCTGTACGTATCAAGAGATGCATATAAAATGAGTAGTTAACAAATTATTAGCATGGGTAATCATGCTTAAAGTTGTAAATGCATTCTTACATCTTTGAATTCAACATCCTTGTCATCTATGTAGAACAAATCCCTATGTCCAGCAGCTCTCTTGAACCTCAAAGGATCTCCAGAAGCAAAGCCATAAATTGGCTGAGGCATGTAGATGACAAGCAAAGTATTAGTCTTTTATGAGAAAGTATGATATGAGCCTAATTAGATAAGACCATAAACTGAAAGTAAACCCTAAACCATAAACACGGCAAAGGTAGTTGCATCTGCAAAACAAAAACACATCTTACCTCCACATTTCTCAATTTAAGTGCGCCATCCACATCATCGGTTGTAAGAATAGTCCGTCGCGAGTGCCTCATACATTTGATGGCCTCCTGCATTTCAAGATTCAAACACATTCATCAATTGCTACTCTCACGGGTTACAATGCATTCCTCACAAACTCGGTACCTAATCAACACTACCTTAATAACATTTTAAACAGATAAGCATTTGCACTGTCAAAACATTTCGACATGTCTAGTATCCTATATCTAAAACCTGACCCTAAACCAAAGCTAGTTCTTTCTACACAATGGCAATGATAACTACACAAAATTGAGAACAAAAACTCATAATCAAGAACATGGGCATACCTGCATGATCTCGCGAACGCGGTACTCGACATCAGGGGTGAGAGCAAGAGCAACATCAGGAGACAAATTGGTAATGCCAATGCTCTGTGCTATGACCTCAATCGCTTCTTTAGGCACGTTGCTCATCTTTTACGTTTCTGGGTAATCTCGATTGATCTTCGTAGCAAGAACCCACTTAGTTAGACACTGAGTACGTGATTTCTAGCAATATGAATCCCAAGAAAATTTATATGTAAAGAAGGTAGGTACCTAAAATTGGCGGGATAAGTCCGAGTGATGGAGGGTTGCCGGTGATGGAGTTACAGAAGAGTCGTGGTTCAGAATTATATGCCTGCCAGAGCACTCTCAACTAAAGTAAAATTAATTTAAACTGTAATAGATGGATGAGAGACGAGAGATATATATGTATCTTATCTTGTCCTTGTTGAAAAACTAAATCAGGGTTGCGGCACACAAGTGATAAGGAAATTGAAGGGATCTTTGGGATATGAAAGATTCAAATAGGTCTTTGCGATATGAAAGCTTCAAATAGGTCTTTCGGTTCGAGATTTGTGTTCATTCATTTACTGCACTAAGCAACCCTTAACTATGGCTTATTTCATAATTTTTTTTATACCAGTTAAGTAACAGCAATAATGTGAGTAAGATCACTCAGCCAAAGAAAAATAAAAATGATGGAGAGTTGACCGAAATTGGCACTAAATACTTTTGGAGGAAAGATGTCCAAATCACCGGTATGGCTATCAAAATCGAGAGCAACAGGTGCAGCCGTGTAGGTTCCAAATCCAGGTGATAGAGTAGGCTGTAAGCGTCTTAGCTATTGTTATTAAGTCATGCATTTTCTTCGCCTTAAGCCCCCAAATTTTCAAAGGCCAGCTCGAATGTACACTCTCCGCTAGCTTCTGCACCAGCAATGTTCAATTTGAACTACACGTTTCCATCAATGTGATTGCATGCAATTCATTCACATAACAATAGCTCATTGAAGCCGAACCACCACCAACGGTTGAGTTGGTAAGACGAAATCCCATTATATTCTTGATTTCAATAGGAAAAAAAAAAAAACCAATAAAAGATTCTCCGACTAGATAAACACATAAAAGTGTAGAACAAAGGGAAAACACTTAGAAGGTGCAACAAGTAATTGCAAATTTACAATTATTAAACACCTCTGAGATTCACAAACAAAATATCAAGAGAGCCGGATACAATTTCACAACCATTCAACAGCAACACACACAAACAGCAACAAACAGGAGTTCTTTGTTCTCTATGGATCGGACTTAAAGTTAATATAATTACAAGTATTTGATCAGCAAAAATATCACAGCAACCAGGCCAACAATACCAAGAACAGCTAAAAGCATGCACATGCAGGAGCAACCACCCTTTGTACGTTTGTTCAGAGCTGCTAAGTTCTTCTGCACTCGCTGTTTTGACAATATCGGGAAAGACAAAATAGTATGAGTGAATTTCCACAATTAAGGTGTAACCACAATAAAAAGAAAACAAGGATATGAAAGAAATTTAAATTAACTCTGGCGACTGCTCAGAGAACATAAGGCAAGTGAACAACAGTACATCCAGTACCTTTCTCTATATGCACACAAACAAACACAAGAGAAAGTCCTACTGATTCTAGTCGGCAAGCCTCTGAGTCTAACTTTTTGACAAATGAGGTACATAATTTAGCTGATCATTTTCTATTTCCTAGTTCACTTTCTATCAGTCAACCAATAGATTACATATCCAAACAAGCATAGCATAAAGAAATGCAACTTCCAACCAAAGCTATTGGTGCAACATTGAATATTCTTTCTACGTGTATTGAGCTTTTAGCTAATGAAACACAATGCTCTTTTACATAACACAATTATAGTACAGATATTAGTACCAAACTTGATTCATGATAAGAGCACCTGTTTCATCAAAAAAGATGTAAACTCAAAAGCTATCCAAAACCTACTCCATTCACTATGGCTGGCTGAGGTATATGCAATCTTATGACTCCAATCAAAAAGCTTATTTTTTCATCTATATAATTTTTTCCTCCATTGCTTGACAATTGGAAAAACTTGATACGTTTTCTTAATTGCTCGAGAACATTTATTGGTCTCCTCTATGTCAATAATTTGTTTGTTCCAAGCACCAACTGACTATAACGCACAGTGCATTTACAAACCACAACATACTCTATATTTTATTGCTTAGCAACCAGAGACGTTGATTATAAAATACATAAATGATAATATTACCTGTAACCGAGAGTCAGTAACATCCACATGTTCGTCCAAATCGTCCTGCACAAAGGGGAAGAGATAATAAGTAATGACAAATACGCTTGAGAAAATAACTAATTACATTTTCGATTAGTACAGTCAAAGAGTTCAAATGCAATAACATACAATAAGTCTAGTGTGCAGGGTGAGTTCCTCGTTGACTGCCAATGCAATATGTTTTGTGCTTACTACAGTCTCCTCCAATCTGTCAAGCCCCTCATCTTGCTCTGGAAACGTTATACCGTGTTAAAAACTAAAGATGCATATTCTGAAAGCCATTTCTTTTTTGGTAATGTGAAAGCCATTTCATAAAAGAAAAAAAATAAGAAATACCAGAAACGTTTGTTCTGAATAGGTTAAGGAACTTGCCTTTCATAACTTGTCGCTGAAGACCAACAAGGCCATAGTTGTCCAGGCCAGCTGTTCGGCCCATGGCATCAGCTTTACTTATTTCAGGTCCTAGCAAGCTGTCTCTGTTACCAGAGTGCGATGTCAATGTTGAAGACATCTGGCTGACTTTTGATTTCAAATTTGCAATCATGTCCTTCCGACGATTCATCTCTTTGGCTGTTCTGAGTATCACAATAGGAATCACAAAAGAATTTCAGATGATGATGGCAACAAGAATAGACACTCTAACTTATCAAAGATTATCCTACAATAAGCATGTCTGATCAACAGTTTAACAAACATTTCATCCAAATAGGGATCATATGAAGAAAATCAGCTCAACAAACTCATTCCATGGAGATAATTCCCCACATATATATCAAAAAGTAGGAAAAGAGAAGAGTTGACAGATTTTAAGTTGGAGATCTATTTAGCTTTCTTTTTTTTTGAAATTAGCTTTCTTTCAGATTGTTTTGTATGTTAAGATAATTCAACTGTGATGACTTACATGTGCTGCTTTCCAGGAAGTGTTGACAATTCGGACTGTAAGCTATCAAGTCTAGTCCCCAATATTGTAATTTTCCTCCGAATAGCAGAGACATGGCGCTGAGTTTCTGGACCTGATGCGGGAAATGAACTCCGCTCAGATATCATACCACTGATATCATCAGAAAGCTTTACTGCTTCGTTATATTCCTTCATCCATGAGTCCGAAGAAGATGCCATTGATCTGAAGAGTAAATAGTGGAGATTGATTCAACACTAGCACAATCACATATTATACTTAAGTAAATGACAACAGCAAAGAGATCTTTTATATCTTGCGTCTAACATAGATAAATGAAAAAATACTTACAGGACAAGAGAATTAGAACAAAATACGAAATTAAGTCCGAAATAGCAGCCACACAAGAACCTCTACCTTCCCAAACTAATTATAAGATAAGCAGACTAAGAGAACATGATAGTATCTGTTTTTTTAATCCAAGGGAAACAAGGCAAAAGCTCGCAGCCGTCCATGTATCCCCGTTTACATTCATGGAACCAGCTGTAAACTACATTGCATAAGATTGTCACCCAGCCATAACTAAGCTCTTAATTTTCCCAATTCTAAGCTAAGCAGGCCACATGAGCATTATTGTATATGTTATCCAGAAAACAAGGCAAAAGTAGTCGAAACCAGAAAATTTAAGCTCAAATTAACAAAAAGGCTCTAAATTCAATACAATCGAATCAAAGTAAATTCAGCCAATTCCAGCTCAATTCAACTAATTCAACAAATCAAATTCAAAACTCCGATGCAACAGAATCGCATAGACTCCGAAATTTCCAACACGCAAGGAACAAATTGATCGAAAACATGAAAGACACGAAAGCTCCACACCAGAAAATACACGATCGCGATCGCGAAGTGAAATCAATTACCTGATTTAGGGATTGCGATTGTGAACCGTGGGAAGATGGGGGGAATTGTTGGGTGAAAGAAACTGAGAGGTCAGGGAGGGGCAGCGAGATTGAGAATATAGAATTGCGGATTGAAAGGGGGTTAATCGGAGACGCCGTACGACACCACCAAATACTGGGGGAGTCCTTTTCCGACCACGACTGCCCTATTTTTCTTTTAAAAATAAATCAGGATGGCTTTCCCAGCGGTGTGTGTGTCTGTTATTTTGAGCCTCTCTCCATCGGTCTACCCGTAATTCCTTGTTGTTTATTTTATTTTACAATATTCACTTTCTTTTTCTAATGGGACAGGGACTTCTGATTTAAATTCTTCTTATCCAAAGTTCTAAGAAAACAATTGATATCGTTTGCGGTACATTAATATATCGATATATAAATATATCAGTCTCATATATGATATATCGGTGCGTATCAAGAGTGAAGCTACTTATGCATGTAGTTTTTTTGATATATTGTACATTAATGTAACCGTAGAATTTTTCGAGATAACTAACTTTTCTGATCATAAAAGTGAGTGTTCATGAAATTATGAGCAATATTCCAAAAGATGAAATACAAAACCAACACAAAAACAGAAAACAAAACTAATCAGATCAGAGTGGTTATAATGAATTCCGCGATGACAGCTTCCTTTTTTGTTTTTTTGTGTTTGATCTTATATTCAAGTCCAAATGGTGTAGCCGCGTAGGCATTATAATTGGCTTTTCTTTTCAATAATTCAGGTCTACTGGCCTTTCTTCACAATTCAATCCCTAGAAATTCACCGATTGGTTTAAAAAGAGCAAAAGAGAGAAATATTGTCCCTTCACAGGAAAAAGAAACTTCTTCCTCAGATTTTAATGCCATCAAACCTATAAGTTTTTTTCTTTGCACTGACAATATTGAGCATGGTACATAAGCAGCACAAAATTAATTTCTTTTGGAAGATTTACCGTCTTAATGGAAGATTAAATTACATGTCTTATTAAAACTACAGAACAAGCATTGCACAGTACCCAAATTATCATCTTAAACAACTGATCTGAAGAAATGCAGATATAGGAAAGATTTTCCCATGAGGATATGTATCTTATTTCCATTCAAACCATCATCCCATCAGGCTTTCAGAGACTCCCCCACTTTGACAAGGTCCTGGAGCGCTTTCGAGATCTGTTGCTCTGTCAAACCTTCCAGCCGGACACCCCTCTCAACACCCAAGTCTGTTTCACAATAGGTCACGAACCAACAAAAGAATCAAAAACCTTAAAGAAGATATTAAGCGTTCAGTAAGCATGTGCAATATTAGCGTATCAGACTACAAAGGGTACTGGAAATGGTGGGTCAAAAAGAGCAATTTACCCAACAATGGAGCCGACCACTGCTGTTAATCAACAAAATTTGATGAAAAGCTAAAACAGGAATGGAGTTGGTCCATAGCCGACCATTATCTAGATTGTGACCTAAGCTAGCTTGAGCATCAGCAGCAAAGTAATCCCAAAACAATAATTTGGTCATTCCAAGCTCCAACAAAGTCATCTTCCAGTTTCAGCAAATCATCCTTCTGTTATTTCCCTACCCTAATTTTCAATGTGGGCTGTTATTCCAGCTACTGATCTCCAGTGTCACTTTCAACCGAAAATAACTATGAGCAACTCCAATAAAAAAAGTATAGGTGGATGGATAATAACAAAGAAGCTACTTGGTGTAGCACACTTGAGTATCATCAAGTGAATTCTTCAAAAGGTTGTGTTTTCGTACTCTCACTTTAAAATATATAAAAAGTTCCTCATCAATTTTGCTAATTGGAATTTTAGGTGCCTATTTCTTTTCTCACTCAAACTTTTTCAAGATTCTGCTATGTTTCCTTGAATTTAGGCTCACTTTCCCCGTAGATTTGGAGTAAAAAACTAAGAAACAGTTACATGTGGATTGAGGAGGTTCTCTTAAAGGAAGAGCGTAATGTGAAAGAGAACAAAAAGGGTTGGCTTCCATATGCGAGGGACTAGTTTGCATGTATCCAAGTTTTGTTAGCTCTTCTTTGCCTTGCATAATATTATATGTCCCAAGCTACAAGTGAAGCTACTACAGGCTGATAAGAAAACCTGAGCAGAGAAATATCTGTTTGCATACATATAACTATTCCTGAACAACATTCACATCTTGAGGGATTAACTTAGTTTTAATAGTCAGTGACCATCATCATTGTCAAACTAATGAGTATTTTAAAAAGAAAAAAAAAAAAAAAGAAAGCATTAGACAGATGACAATGTGAAGAATACACACCGTAGACCACTACATATTAAAGCATGTCGATATATCAGAGGCCATTATGTCTTAAGCCTAGAACAACATATTAAAGCTAAAACCCATGTTAAAACCAGCAAAACCATTTCACCAAATGATCCTAAAATCTCTAATTCATTTGGTTGGAGCAACACACAAACACAACTGCATATGCACATCTCTATTACACGGTTAACACCTAGCTCTCACAACATTGAACCAGAATTCCTTACACTGATCAGCTTTTAATAAACTCAAAGTGCCAGATTCAATCAGGCAAAGCCAAATGGGCATTGGTTATGAGAAAGCATCTCATAACCTAATTTTTTAAATAAACTTCTAACTAATCATAATTCCATAAGCACTGCGAAATGTGAACAAAATAAATAAATAAAACCCAGAGAAAAAGGAGGAGTGGGAATAATACCATAACGAGCCCAGAGCTGAGGCTCAATCCCACTGGCCTCGCGAATCAAGATGGGCAATTTGGGGTTCAACTTCTTGAGATCCTTGTAATTATTCTCCACAAATGTCCTGCAAATGCGAACACGGATTTTGATTGGTATTGATGTTAAGGAGGAATTGAGAAGAAGAAGAAGAAAAGAATGAAAGGGGGGACCTACCTGGTGGTGAAGCTGGAAGGAGAAGACTGGCAGAGTAGGATCCTGAGCTCCTTTAAGTTCCGAGATAGATTTCCCCTCCATGCCATTTTCTTTGTCTTCTCGGACTCTCTCTTCTTCTTTTCTGCTATTGGCTCTGGAATCCAGGCCGTGACAAAGTTTTATGCGTCTGGTGACTTCTGAGTCACACTACATGTCGTTTTGCAGAAAACGACGCTTTATTTTTCACCCAAAGAAAGGACTCCGGTTAAAGTTTTTTTTATGTTCAATCTCTTGTCAAAAAAATTAGGACCGGACATGAGACGGAATGAGACGGGATAGAGCTAATTTCATAGACGGGACAGACATTAAAATCGGGACAGGACGGGCTTTGCATTTTTTAGATTTCATCCCACCTGAGCTTTATCTCGGTCAGGATAGGACGAGATGGGACGGGATGAGCCCAGTCCCGTATAAAAAGAGTTGAAAATAAACTTGTAAGCAAAAGAAAGAGTTCCATATTTTTACAGTGCTTTCTACTCTACTAAGCAAAAGAAATTGTGAGATTAAGACTGAATTTAGTTTTAAAAGCAGTAAGGCTCAGATCAAAGAAGATCGTTGAGGATGAAGGAAG
>NC_020493.1:15521711-15543636 GCF_000184155.1 Fragaria vesca subsp. vesca | reverse complement strand
GAGAGAGAGAGAGAGTATTATCGCAAATGAGAGAGGAACTGACTTGGTGTAAAGACATGAGGGTATTTTAAGTACATCGTAAAAGCAAAATGACATATTTAGGCTTAAAAGTTTACTTATGTGGGTAAAAATATTTGGGTGAATCTATGTGGGAGAAAATGTCCCAAAGTGGATTTATATGAAATTTTCTATATATATAACTCTCCACTCGGCAGCAACATCGGCGTAGCCAAAGGCCACCACCGAACAAAGATTTTGTAGGCAAGGTTGCTGCTCTTTTAGAAAGAGAGATACTTAAAATTAAAATATTTTGACTTGGATTTGGATGAGATTCATTTCTAGGATTGAAAAGAAATAGACTTGTGGACAAATTCAACTATCTCAATATAGCGTTAGTGTCGGTACCGAATTAGATTAAATGAATCTACAAAACAAAATTTTTTCAAACAGAACCATTTGTGTAAATCGCGATTACGGAAGCACAAATGATCTTTAAATTAGATGAAACTTTGCATGAATGATCTACACACTATGTTCTAGACACTGAATGGTGGAGATGTGAAAATGTGACCTAAAAATGAGCTAAATAAGGAGTCTTACATTTTAATTTCAAATGAGAACTCCACATATATAATTCAAAAATGAAATGGTAACAAATTTGGTGCGATAAAGTTTGAAGGGACATTTTTATTTTGTGAAACTAGCTGACAACCTTTATTAAATAGAAGAAAACTCCTCTTCAAGTATAATACAACCCAAATAAAATAAAGCGATATAGACATAAAAAGCTAAAAGGTCAGCCACAAAGATGGCTTGAAGGAAACGCGGGGACGCGTAAGAACTCGGAATCTGTAAAAGATCATTGATAATACACGCGACTCAATGAGCAATATGTGGGATGACGCCCTGCTCGATAAAGATTTCTATGATATGGTACACCAATACCTCCACACACGTAAATCCATAGAGTAGCAGGTAACCTTCTGTCACATACATGGCCTAAAAAACAAAAATTAAAATAAACGAAAGTAAATAAACTGCAATAGGACTCAAGGCCCACAAACTTATTGGTTCAAGATGCTAGGCCCTGAACCCTCCTACATCCCAAATACGTAACCAGATAGCTCAGGCCCAACAACGAAAGTCCAATTCCCACCCACAGGAAAGTCTTTTTGACTTTTTGAAACCAATGAGCTTCACGACTCGTAACGCTCGCAAGCGAATTCATGCTACATAACTCTTGAACGATTGTATTGGTCGTAACCCCTACACAAAATTTAAAGGGACATGAATCTATATTAATTAAATTCTAGTAAAACTAAATACTAATCAAAACGAATAAATAATGAACATAACCTAGATTGAACTTTCTAGCAAAATCCACCCAAGGGAAACAATATATATATAGCGAACCTTTATATTGAGACATGGATCCAAAAAATATGAATTATTTAGCAACAACCATTGAAGTTCACACATAGATCCAATAAAACATTTATGGAAATAAAAATCAATATATTCAGACATGGTAAGAATGTAATTTATATTAACAAATCAACTGGTAATCAAATTTGGAGCGATAAAGTATAAAAGAACGTAAATCTATATTAATTAAATTCTCTAGCAAAAATAAAAACCATCCCCCCTTTAGTAATCAAATGTAATACTATTTAAGGTGAACAAATATGAATATGAACCTAAATTAAATTTTCCAGCAAAATTCTCCCAAGCAAATAATTAGATGTATAATTATACTTTTGTAAATACATTAAATATGAAGCACTATAAATAGTGAACCTTTATATGAAGAAATGTAGTTCTCTCCTTCACATAGTCATGGCATCTTGCATTCACAACAATTTACTTGTATCGCTACTTTTCTTGTTCCTAACTACGTGTGCAGCTAGCTAGCCATTAAGAAAAGTTCATGTTACAATAGCTAATGAGTTGGGCAGAGACGTGGTTCTCCTAGCTCATTGTTGGTCCTTTGACGATGATCTTGGGATCCATCGCCTCGCCCTTCATGCCTCTTTTGAATTCTCTTTTCGAACTGATTTGATCTACCAGACATTTTTCAAGTGTCAATTTCATTGGATAAATGAAAATCACCAGATTACTCAACACTCGGCAGACATGTACGCTGCAAACCAAGATAAATGTAGAAATTGTTCGTGGATTATTACCCCTGATGGACCATGCATGCACAATTTTGATGCCCATAACTTGAATTGTTATAGATGGCCTTAGTTTGAAATTTCATAACTAGCTAAAATGACTGGTCATGTTATCTTTATTCAAATAAAAATATGAGAATAATCATAGATCTATTATATAAAGCCAATTCTCGTTTATTAAAGATTTGATTGGTACGCTTTGAACATTATTTGTAACTCTTTCTTATTTTGTACATCAAAAAAGAAGTGATATACACCTAAACTATTTTCAAGCAATGCAATATGCATATATGTTTATTATGTTCAACAATCAAAATGCATATATCATTTAATTAGTTCGAAAGAGACTGAGCAATCACTAACCATTTGCAAATTACGTAGCGTCCTACTAAACCTATGGTAGAGTATACTCACTTACTTCTCTACACGATCTAAGGAATCCAACATTATGCGGACATCAAACAATCAAAGTATTAGATCCCTAGCATGCATACTAAGTAGGCCTCCAAAACACTCACACATAAACTTCATGAATCAGTCTTCATGAAAAATCATTAAATAAAACTTCAACCTTATTAATTGGGAAAGAAATTGAATGTCAAAGAATTTCAACATGCTTTTACATAGTTGAAAATTGAATGTACAACTCCCTAGCGATTAAAAATTAAGATTAAGTTCTGCATAGTGGGAATCAAAAGCACAAAGCAGCTCATAGAGAAAGAAGGCAACAAAATTAAGAAAAAGTAAGAGTCGGACAAATGATCGATCTGTTGCCAACGATCGACCTCTTTTGATGAGATTTTTGTGCTTGCTTCTCTTGAGTTATTGTGTGGCTGTTCTTTTAGTGTATTGTTCGATTTGAATTGTCACACCCCAATTTTTGAAGGATAATTTTCCAAAAATTTAGGCATGATACATCTCAAAATATTAATAATCCCAAAACCTATTCAAAAAACTTCAAAGAAAACTAAAACTCAAATTCTGAAATGTAAATGTCACACAACTCAACGCTGAGTTAAATATTACATTTCTTTGTTTACATACACTTGAAAGTCAAGAAAATGAAATCACTCACGTGAGTTTAATACTGTCTACCAAATATAATAATATAAAGTGTACAACATCTAAAACCCTGCTACTATGCCTCCACCTCAACCCTGCTGAAACACCACCTGCAGGTCTAACCCCTACACCATGAATTGGTGCACCAGGTTGTAAAACAACAAACCCGGTAAGCTAAAAAACTTGTATGAGTAATTCCCAAAATAATAACTCAACAATTCCAACATCACATAAGATAAAACTGGTAATTCCTGCATTAGCAATTTAGTTCAAGAATCGCCTAAAAGTAAAAGAATTCAAAGAGAGAAATAAGAAAACACAACAATTCACAATCAATCAAAATCATAAATGAATCATGCAAAAAATGTAGTTCAGGAATTCTATTAAAATCACACAATTAAGATTAATGAATCTCCTGCAGATAAGCATAGTTCAGGAGATACTCAAAGCAAGAAATTTAAATGACAACACATAAGAACATCACACAATCATTTCTCTACTCTTACTTATGAGTTCGTCAACACTTAGTCATCCCCCATGAAATACTGACAAACAGACTAAAGTTCTAAACTGACCGTAACCAATCACCCGACCAAGGCTTGGTTCCTGATCCACCACGAAGGCTCCTAATCTAATACACACAATCACCACTAAGCACACACATCCACAACTAATACACACAATCACCTCTAAGGCACCATTCCACAACTAATGCACAAACAACAACCATATTTCAACATCACAATATTTAAAACAAGAATAATCTACCAACTCCAATTAGGACTCCTGATCGGAAGTCCTTTTGAAAAAATTATATTATTAACAGAAAACTTGTTTTCACTTACCATTAGCCGTTGACGATCAAGCTTTTTTATATTTAAAAACAAAAATCATTTTCCTTCAAGGAACAACTTCACAATTAGCAAAAATAAACTATAAAGTAAATTCGGTTCCTTTATGAACCCATGTGAGATTTACTCACAATATAATAATAGCATCATAACCGTAACCAATTACCCAATTAAAGGTTTAGAACCCAATCCAAACAACGAATAATATAATAATATCATCATCAACAACCCAAAGAGCACATCATAAAAATTATATCTTTTCACATAGATATATTTATATGAACAAACATAGACATTCCCACAATAATAATCTATCAAGAACCAATAATATTATGATCACATGAACATTAAAAATATCATATATTTAAAAAAACAAACAATAACATATTCTTTAATTCAACATCATCATCAAAATGTCCATAATAATTTGGTCCACGTGAACCTTGGTGAGATTTTACTCATCTAAATTCCTAGGATTTCTTGCTGCATCTTCACAATAAACTCAAAAGTCAAGCTCAAATATCAACTCCACAAGCTACCTATTTAACACAATTAATAACCTTAGTAACCACTTGAACAAAAAGAACAAAGCACCCTAACCAAACCTTAGCCTAAAGGTTGCCCAAAGGAGGACAATCCTTCCTCCGAGACCTCCTAAGGTCGTCGGATACTCAACAACCTAACCATGCTGCCTCCAAGCTCAACTTCCAAAGTTTACAACTTAAAAAACATCAATGATTAACATAGCACCTACGATGCAATCTTTGCTCACAACCTAGAATTTCCACTTCTCAAACAAGCTCACAACAGCAAGAGCTAGCTAACCACAGAAAACTAAAGCCACAAACACTGCCGGACGCGCCGCCACAGGTGGCGGCAAGTGAGCCCCACGCGCCTCCCCAAAATTTCAGAAATTGAGCAAACTCAAAACAGCAAACTTGAAGATCACAACAAAAGGAACACTTTTTATACCTGAGGCTAAGCTCGATTCAGCCTTGAACTGCCTCAAACAACCACCACAAGCTCCGCCCCCAAATCTGCAACCTAGCGCCCCAAACTTCAATCTTAAGATCACCAAAGAAGCATAAACATCTCTAGAGGAAGGAGGAGAGCAAGACTCACCAAACCCCAATTCAAATCGCTATCGAAATCAAGCGAAAATCTGGCGAGACCACAGCAGCTCCGCCACTTCGTGGCGGCGTCTAGGCGGCAAGATGACGAATAGCACTGCCCCAGAAATGGAGAGGGGACCTGTGTGAGTCGAATGGGACTGGTGGCGTCTTGATCAGTGGCCGGACGACCGAGTTCTTCATTGGTGAAGTTCTGGCGTCGGGAAGCTGGGGAGAAAGAGAGAGGAGAGAGAAGAGAGACTTCTGATTTTAGGGTTTCCAAAAATAATCCCAAACTTTCCAAAACTTTTCAAAATCTGAAACTAACTTCCTCTGATTGTAATTTTTTCATACGACATCCGTTTTACACATGCCGTGTGTCTACGAACTCGTATCGCCAAACTCTACAACTTTCATGAAGGAAGTTTCTCAAGAAACCCAACAAATAAAAAGTCAACTCTATGACCCTTAAAGAAAAAAGAACCCTTTCGGGTAAATTATGCGTCCAAACACTTCCACTCTTCTTTCGAACCTCAAAAACCCACTAACTTCTAACTCGAAAATTCCCAAATAATATTAGAAACTAATATCAAATTTTCGGGGTATTACATGAATTCACTACTTAATAAAATCTATCTCATAATGAATACATGAACTTAAACATTACATGTTGTCGGGGTAGCAACAATAGTATCTATCATTACTAGAATTTACATAAACTGAAATAACATAAAACTTACTTGAATAACTTCGGTGATCCATTATGATCTTCTTATGTGTTGGAGATCCGTTGATCTTCTGTTGTCACACTTGGAATATCTTTTTATTATGTCCGTTGACGCACTTGTCTCTTGAAAACTTGTTGTAAGAACTTAAGTCGTCTATCGTGGTCATCTCTTGATTCCACCTTTATGATTTTCTAAGTTAATGAGACTTTTGATGAGAATAACACTTGTGTATCAACATGGACCAAATCCGACATTTATATAGTCGAGTTATACATTATAGTATCATAAAAAAACAATATGTCTTTCTAAAGGCATCTCTAACAATTGGTCTAAAACCTAAACCTACATTCAAATTTTAGGTCAGATAAACCTATAATTATTCATATAAGTTTTGTATCTCCAACCCATTAAGTTAAAACTCAAACCTATTTAATCATTTTATATTATTAATTGATCACAGAGTGAAACCCCAAACTATTTTAATAATTAATCATTTTATATCATTGTTTAATAATATTATATCACATATAACTATTTTATATTAATAAAATCCAACAAATGGCTCACACCCTAAACCCACTCACTCATAAATTACAGGTTTGGTCCTATTTGGTTGATTAAAATATGACACATTTTAAGTAAATCCTATTTTAGCTCAACTTAAATAATAAGTTAGAAATGAAATTTTACAAAACCTAAACCTATTATAGGTTTTAGACCAATTTTTGGAGATGACCTAACTGCTTTACTGCTTTTTCAAAAACTTAAATCAGATAAAACTTTATAACTGTATTCAATGAATTTCAAATTCTAACAGATTATGAGTTGACCAAAAATGATTTTTTGTTTTTTTCATCTAGCGATATATCTTTTCCTTCCCAGAATTGTTCACCCGAAAATCTCGATATATCGCGATATTTCACAAAACATAACGATATTTGGCGATATTTTAGAAAACTCGGCGAAAGTTTCAAATCCCAACATCAATTTTCCTGCTGAAAATTTCCCCTGCCTCCGCATGTGGTCCTGCCACCTGTCCAAGCCGAAATGTTTTTACCGGCTATCATGCTCTGCAAAATGATCAATTTTGCATTTACAGGGCTTCGAACCTTGCTTGGGTTGGTACAAAGCTAACACCTTAACTAACCCTACTAACTATCAAACTTGTTAATCTTAATATCTTTATAATATATATTGGTTTTTTTTCCGAATCTGAAAAGTAAACAATTAGGTAAATGTCTAATCCTAACTAACTTTTTTACCTACACTTCCATAAAAATAAAAAAATGTTTAAAGTAAACTTTTAAGAATTATTAACGGTTCAGCACTAATATTTTTACCTTAACTTACTATAACTCCCTATAGATCAATGTTTATTCAAGGTTTTCATTTCAAATATAGTATATAATATTGAAAACAAACATCTCTTAAAGTTTGGTTTAAAATTTCCTTGTTTTTCTTCAAATTTCCGTCAATTTTCTCATTTTTTTACTGCAATCAATATTTCCCCGAAATTTTCATATTTTAGAGGGTCGAAATTTCCGTAATCACCGAAATTTTCTTCCTTGTGTTCAATGCTTGAACTTAAATACTAGTCATATTATGTCTGCATTTTTCTTTATACAATGTCTAGTTCATCAAGATATCTAACCACTGAACTTGACATTGTTTAGAATCTAAAAATATATATAACATAGTATATACTATAGTGTGTACTTTGAATTCAATTCGCATTAATAACCTGTTCCAAAATTCTGTCAACTATATTTAACTACAACGAACCTAAGGATAGCTTGGAGAATTATTAAATCACCATCATTCCAAAATCACAATGCAGCAAATAAAACCACATGAATTACCACAAAACACAGTAACACATATATGTTTAAACTTAAGTAATGATCTGCAATATAAGCATATAAACAGTCTTAACAAAATTTTAATATAAAATTGTAGACTAAAAATTTATTTCATACTAGAAAATCATTTGTCTGCAAATTTGCTATCACATTAGCAGCATCTATAGTTGTACAACCTTATTATGCAGCAAACAACATATGAAATATATGAACATGAATGAACTATAATGTTTTATTCGTCCTGAAAGAATGAAATCGAAGCATATAGTTTGCTAATGCTATTAGTTCACTTTATTTTGCTTAAATAATGATCTTTTGCAATTTGCCTCTCTTAATATGTAGATGTCTCTCCGTTGCATCATTGCATACCAATGAAGAACTTTGTCAACATAGTTTATCTTAAACAATTCCAAAACACATCTTCTTCCAATCCTTTTGACTGCTCTTGTAATTATGATGTTGAACACTTATTTCACTAACATTCGTAACTTCCATTTTCTGAATAACCTCAGTGGTTGCAATGATAATTATACTTCCAAAACCTAAACATAACCACATAATTATATTATCAATCACTTTGTCTCTCTTGACCAATTAATATACAAGTCGTTGGATGAGTTTTCCAATCTGCTTTAGACACATGTGGGCCCCATCATCCTCGAGCAAGAGGATAAAAGCGTGGTTACCACAGTGTTGAGGCTGAACGACATTCTTGCGTGATTTTCACGCATAAGTTGACTGTGTTCTCTCTTCTCTCTCTTCGTCAATGCATATGGCGGGCCCCATAGCTCATGCTAAGTTGGCATTGGGAAGGCCTAAGTCTTTAAAATGATGGCCTGGTCATGGGTCTGACCCAGGTAATGACCCAATGGTGGTTTGGGTAGGTTTTTTTTCATGGGTAGAGATGAATTTTTTTTGTTGGGTCGTCCTTTGACATGGATGAAGGCCTGGATCATATTTTTGAGCTATAAGTGGATTTGCAATAAGAAAATACTCTAAAACCCACTTTAATCAATGTGTCAAATTTGACGTGGATTTGACATTGAGCCTCTTCATGTCAAATTTGACATCACCGACTCCCATAGTCATTTAATTTTTTATTGTTTCTTTCTCTCTCCCCCTTTTCCCTCTCCACTCTCTCTTCTGTTACCAAAACAAAAACAAAATGAACAAAATAGAATTTATTAAAACAAAAAAATCATTCAAATTTGACGTATTGGTTAGAGTAGATTTTAGCCAAAATGACAATTATCATGTCACAAGTAAAATTTCAATTTGACAAAAATATTTGACTATATGGATGAAGATGCTCTTATCTAATATATGTGACAGTGACACGTCATCAGTTAACTGACACACATGAAAATAACATTTTTGTAACGGAGATTTTAACCCTGGGTATGAACATGTCTAACAATAATAACTTCAGGTACCCAAACGTTCGAATTTCATACTTGGGTATGAAATTAAAAGTGCCTCTATAGTTCGGGGGGTAAAATATAATTAATTATAACTTAATAAGGAATTCCGCAATATAATCCATACTAGATAGTAGAGCCCAAATGTGTTGGTGGCTTATCATGTTCCTTGAATCTCTGAATAACGTCAAGTAATGCATAAACTCCCTTAACAATCATCCATGCATACCCATATGTTGAAATGTGAGTACATCATAATTCCTCTGTGCAGGGTTTGTTTCTCTTTTTGTGCTTTCGATTTTTCAGTGCCGTTGGCTTATGGATTTATGATTTGAATTTTCTAGGTTTTGGTGAATTCCGGGCCGGTCTGTTTCAATGAGAAGCACATGGCGCTTCACGGCAAGGAAGACAGCACACGGATCTAGGTTTTTTTTATTTTTGTTATTTTTTATTTTAGGGTTTTTGGGTATGAACTCTCATAAATTTTTCTCTCGGCTATCAACTAAGGGTTAGAACAAAGGATAACGTGTTATATGAGAGAATATAACGATAATAATTGTGTACTCATTCATTGATAGAAAAGTCTATAGGCAACATAGAGTCTCCCAAATGATCTAGAAGTTCTATCAATAGTGTAATCTATTCTAATAAGGAAAAAATTAGGTCAAGAGACATAACAGAAGGACATGAAAGTAATTTCGTTAAACAGTATAATAATTTTTCCATCTTTAATGGGTGGGGATGAGACGAATATCAAAATAATATACTCGCCATGTACCCGAGTTAAGAATCTAGGGATCACCATCCCTATTACCCGTTTATCCCCATATATCACCCCCATTAGAATCGAATACCCGTAGGTACCCTACCCGCTCAGGATTATTGTCATCCATGTTTGACTAACAATAAAGTTTATTTGTGAATGAAAAAATTATTAATATAGAACCATTCATTAGGATCTGCTCACAAATTTTAAAGCGAAGAAAACCCCACCTCTACAGACGCCAGCAACAACAAACAACACCGCATGGGGAGCATTTGAACCAAACTAGAAGAAAAGCCCCGGACCGATCTCGAACAGTAAGCTCTAGCAACTTTTGTTTTCTCTCCTTTTAATTTTCTGAGGGATGTTCCAGCTGGCTAATTTGTAATCTTAAAAACTTTTCAGCAGTCAGCTCTATATATGTAAATTGTAGTCGTATATCATATGACTGTTAAATTCGAAGCACAAGTCTGCAACACTGAGCTTGGGCTTCAAGAGAATGACATGTTCTATTAACGAGTCGACCAGGAGATGAGTCTACGGCTCTGCTTATCTAACTAAGGTTAGTTTATATTTAATTTGCATTGTTTTAGTTAGTTCCTTGTGTCTATATCTCTGGTATCCAAAATTTTCAGGCGGCTCTGGGATGTTTTTTTATGCACATATTGGTGTAATTGTTCCCTATTATGCTTCTCAAGTCAAATATGACTTTATGGCTAAACCAAATCTTTATTGGTTACTATTAAAGCCAATCACTCATTTTGTAAAGCCTATTATTTTGAAAAATTAGGATACCATCCTATGCAAAGGACACATGTATTAATTCTCATTATGTTCTTAATTACATTGAATCCAAAGAGGATTCCGTAAACAGATTCAACCAAGTTGTAGACATATTTGATATTTTATGGTGTTGGTTGATATGCATACACGTTGGTCACGTGTCGCATTATCGTCTACTAGTTATATAATGCTGCTTAAAATATAACTTCTAGCTCAGATTATATATTGGGCTCACTATCCATATCATCCCAATCAGTCAAGTAGACTTGATAATACTAGAGAGTTTATATCGAAGAATTTCGATAACTATTGCACATAATTGTGGATTGATATTTGATATCATATTTCTTTGTACACACCCAAATGGTCTCGCGGAAAATCAATATTAAATAACGAAAATGGTAGCTTGAACTTTGGTAAGGCACTGGTATATTTCCGTTTGGGGTTATGCAATATTGCATGCAACTTTACTTATTCGTTTTAGACCCACTGTCAACCAACCGTTTTCTGAGTACCAAATGGTAACTGGATATCAGCCTGATATTTCACACTTATGCATATTTGGTTGTGCAGTTTATGTGCCAATTGCGCTTCACAACACACTAAAATGGGTCCTCATAGATGTTTATGTATTTATTTTGGCTACGATTCACCAACCATTGTTCGCTACTTAGAACCCTTGACAGGTGATTGTTTTACCGCTCGATTTGCGGATTGTCACTTTGATGAGACAGTCTTCCCGTCATTAGGGGGAGATAAGAACATAAATGTTCAACATGTACGACATGAATTGTCGTGGTTTGTACATACTCTGTCTCAACTTGATCCCTGAACCGCACAATGTGAAAGTGAAGTGCGTAGAATACTTGATTTTCAGAATGTAGCAGATTCGATGCCTGATACATTTTCTGATATCACTAAAGTGACATGATCTCATATATTAGCTGCAAACGTGCTTGCAAGGTTGGAAATCCCTAAAAAGGGACACGACGCTACTATGCTAATCACGCACGGCGCTGTAACTACACCTAGTGGATATGTAATTGAGGCCGAGGCTCCCCAAAGGAAAATGAGGAGGCCACTTGGTTCAATGGATACTCAGCCAAGGAAAAAGGCGGGTAAAGCACAACCCAATCCATTGATTATTGATGTTGAAAATCCGTCTCATGAAATCATCTCTGATTATAGTTATGTCTATGAATCAATATTGGGGGACGCCTCAATGATTGAATTATTTTCAGAGAGTAGAGAAATCTCATTGAATTATGCTAGCATGCATGACATTAGAATAAAATTTCATTCTCGTCGATGAGATATTTGCTTATTCAGTTGCTCAAGAGATTATAGAGCATGTTGATATCGAACCACGCTCTGTTGCAGAATGTCAATTAAGAGTAGATTGGTCTGAATGGAAAGAAGCAATCCAGGTAGAATTAGATTCTCTAACAAAGAGACATATATTTGGTCCGGTAGTGCTGACCCCACCAAGTGTAAAGCCTGTAGGACATAAATGAGTCTTTGTTAGAAAACGTAATGAGAAGAATGAAGTCTTGAGATATAAGGCTTGTCTCGTGGCACAAGGTTTCTCACACTGCCCTAGGATTGACTATGAGGAGACATATTTGTTGGAGATGAGAGATTCCACGTTGAAAAAGTGATAAATAAAATATAACATATAAGTGGGTAGATCATTCATAATTGTACCAATGTCTTTTGTGAATAAAACCCAACACTTTAAAAGGTGGTTAATTTGAGATAATATCAGTACACGAATGATCCACGGTCAATAGCGCTAAGAGATAACTTAGTCAAAGCAAAAGAACAAGGTTGCCACAGTATTCAAGTGGAAAGCGACTCAAAACTGATAATAGACGCTGTTAATGAGAGAATTAGCACCCCTTGGAGACTACTCAAGATCATTCAAGATATCAAGAACATTGCAAGATCATTCAAATTCTCTTCTATTTCTTTCAATCATGTGTATAGAGAAGACAACTTTATGACGGACGTCATGGCTCATGAATGAAGGACACCAACTTCTGGATGATGGTCACATATGGAGTAATAGAATTCTTAGCTTGGCTACTAAAACCTTGTTTTTTTATAATGTAAACTCGGGTTGTCTGAGAGGTCTATTTTTGTAATTTATTTTTATTTTTCGTATAAAAAAAATAAATTTGAGAAGTAGTATTAGCGAATTAGTTAACACTTGAAGGACCAAATAGTTTAAAAATAAAGGGCTGATGGTGTAATTTAACGAACAAAAGTGTGAAGCAAAGTCACGACTGAGACAAGAGAACTGAGAGCCCTCACAAATAAAGAAAAAGAAATTGAAAATTGAAATTGAAAGACAAGGGTCGCGGAGTGAGAGATAGTCACAGATTCACAATCTCTCACTGTTTTGAGCGCGGACGAGAGTCTCTGACTCTGAGAGAGGTAGAGCTCTAGGTCTAGGTTTAGGTCTGCATCCGAGGAAGAAGAAGAAGAAGAAGTAGAGAGAGATGTCTTCTGACCTAGACAGACAAATAGAGCAGCTCAAGAAATGCGAGCCTCTCAAAGAGTCGGAAGTGAAGGCTCTCTGCCTCAAAGCCATGGAAATTCTCGTCGAAGAGAGCAACGTCCAGCGTGTTGATGCTCCCGTCACTGTAATCTTCTTCTCCCTTTCTGATTTCGAGCTTATTGATTCGATGGAGTCGTTTTGGATTCACTAAGCTATGCGTTTGGATTTTCTCATCTTATAGTTAATCGTATTCTTTAGGTTTCGGGTTCGATTTGTTAGAGATTTGGTTTGTTAGGGTTTTCGCTGCGAAAAAGTGATTAGGAGAAATATGTGTAGGGTTTAGTAAACTGGAACATCAACTTTAGGTGTCATTTGTATTGGATTACGGCTGCTTTTGATTTCTGCTGAAGTTGAATACTGTGCTTCGAGTTTTGCAAGTGTAGTTCGGGCCTTCAGGCTAACCGGTTACTGTTGTTGCTGTGTTCTGTGAATAGATATGCGGTGACATCCACGGTCAGTTTTATGACATGAAAGAGCTTTTCAAAGTGGGAGGCGATTGCCCCAAGACTAACTACTTGTTTCTGGGAGATTTCGTTGACAGAGGTTTCTATTCGGTGGAGACATTTCTACTCCTACTTGCCCTGAAGGTGATAGTCTTTACTCTTCTCTATGTTTCGCCTGACTTTCTCGGCCTTTATATTATACTTCTGTATGCTCTTTATAGCATCAAGAAGATCTATGGGTTCTACCTCTACTACATTTGAAACTTTAGTTCTAGAACTGTGTTATTTTGAAATTTAAAGCCGTGTTTCATATGGTAGGATCTGTTTGGCTTCAGTAGATGGTTGTTTATGTAGAGACTTTTGTGGCAACCAAATTGAATGCAATGGTTTAGTTACATTCTTCGCATAAACCACAAAAGCTGTTTATCAAATCCCTTCACTAGTGCTGATGCAAACATTGTATGATAGAAAAGACTAGGACATATTCGGACCCAGGCCTAGCCTCTCTGTATCATTTGCATGAACTCATGTAATCATATAGAAGAAAAACTAGAGTGGACAAATTATTCAGTATCTAACCATATTGCATATGATAGGTTAGGCTCTGGTTAGAGCTTCTCAAATTGAGTACTTCATTCTATTAAGTTTTAGTTGTCCAACTTCACAAATGAGTGCAAATATTGATTCATGGTGGTTTAGGAAACAGTATCATTTAAGTTCAATTTTGTTTTCTTCTGTTCTCTTTTTCTTTTTTTCTTCAAGACAATGAATTCTGAAAATGAAAAATACTGAACTCTGAGGTAGAACATATAAAGTTTTGGTAGAATTTTGCATCTTAAGTAGCATACCTATGTTTAATTGATAGAGACACATGTTGAGTCATCAACCTGTCTAAAGAGGCAGAAAAAGATTAGGGCCCTAAAGCATACTAATGATAGACACACAGTTTGAGTCATCAACCTGTCTAAAGAAGCAGAAACATATTAGGGAAGAATTGGGAAGGCCTAAAAGCCTATTGAAATTTCTATCTGGGGTGATCTCTTCATTTTGAAGACTAGGAATTATGCGGATACAGTAACATGAGATTGTTTATCCCCTTGCCAAACAAAAAGAAATTAAAAAAAGAAAAGAAAAAAGAAATGATGCTGGCCTATGAAGTGCCGATATTCTTTTTGTTGAGTCATCTGAGTTGACCAGAGAAAAAACATTTAGGCATCCATGTCTTAAGTTCTGTTCATATTAAGAGATGATTCCACATCATGTTTTTTTTTTGTTTATTTCATTGGGTGTGGTGAACGAGTACACGTTAACTTAATTAGCTATCTATGTTTTTTTTTAGCTCAGCATTATGTAGACTATGCAGTTACACTCATGTTGATTTAGTCTTTGGAGTTATACTGAACCGTTATTTAAATTTTTGGTTACAACCAGGTGAGATATCCGGATCGGATAACACTCATTAGAGGGAACCATGAGAGTCGACAGATAACACAGGTTAAGTTTCTTCAACTGGTGCCTGTTATTTGGTTCTTAATCATTCAAAATATTTACCGGCTATCCTTTCTAGACAGGTGTATGGATTCTATGATGAGTGTCTACGGAAATATGGATCTGTCAATGTTTGGAGATATTGCACTGATATATTTGATTACCTAAGGTTTGCCACTTTCTATCTCATAAAACCCCATACACCTGTCTGTTGAAGGTCAGAAAGTTAACTATTTTGAAATGTAAAATTTCCTTCCGTTGAAGGCATTGGTATCTGATCTTAAACCATCAGTTGGTTTTGTTTGACATGGAAAGGAGCCCCCTAGCCTTGGCTCTGGTGGCAGGCTAGGTGATGGTGGGAGGAAACTGTGATGGCTCAATTCAACTAACCTAATGAAAAAGAAAGAAACAAGCCCTCTGGTCCAGTTAAACAGTGTGATTATGATAATAGAATCTTAGTTTGTTTTCTCTTAATAGACCATGAGTGATAGATCTACTAGGAAATTTAAATTAATGTTTATATTCCTCAAATTCTTGACAAATTTCGAGTCACCTATTTTTCTTAAGAGTTGCTTTACTTTTGTTTTAGCTTTTATGGTATATTATCTTTGTAATTCCTTACAGCTTTTGATTTTTAATGTTGTATCATTACAGTCTGTCAGCTCTCATTGAGAATAAGATTTTCAGTGTCCATGGTGGTCTTTCGCCTGCCATTTCAACTTTGGATCAGGTCTGAGCATCCATCCTAGCTTTTATAATTGTCATTGTCACCTTTAACATCTAATATAGAAGTCTTTATGTAATATGTGACTAATCCCTTATTTTGGCAGATACGAACAATTGATCGGAAGCAAGAAGTACCTCATGATGGTGCTATGTGTGACCTACTATGGTCAGATCCTGAAGATATCGTGGATGGTTGGGGTTTGAGTCCACGTGGTGCTGGTTTCCTGTTCGGTGGAAGTGTTGTGTCTTCATTTAACCATGCAAACAACATTGACTATATATGTCGTGCCCACCAGTTGGTAATGGAAGGATATAAATGGATGTTTAATAATCAGATTGTTACTGTATGGTCAGCTCCAAATTACTGTTACAGGTATTACGAATACCTATAGTTAACTTATTGCCCATTGTTTTAGAGCTTAAAAGTTACATCAACTATTGGTCTGTTGCAGATGTGGTAACGTAGCTGCAATCCTTGAGCTGGATGAAAATCTTAACAAGCAGTTCCGAGTCTTCGATGCTGCCCCACAGGTTGTACATCAAATTGACTTGCAATTGATCACTTTTTTTTTTCTTCTTTTCTTTTTAATGAGACTGGGGCATTTATGAGACTTCGTCGATCGAGTCTATGTTCTACATTTATTGTGGGTATTACACTCTGGATCTAGAGTCTAGGCATTCAGTTAAAACATGTCCTTATTTCTTTTACAAAGCAATAAAATTTCAGAAAAGTTGGAAGCAGTACAATTGGTGATAAATAACTTTGAGTATGCTGAATAACAGTATTAAGCAATCCACAATCATACCAAAGATGACTAGTTGACGGCATTGACATAGTGAACGTCAGAATCCTGTGTTGTTTGATTATTTTTAATTATTCAAGTATTCTCTTTTTCTTGTAACTTTTGAGATGATGGTCATTTTTTTATTTTTCCTTTTTTTTCTTTTTTTTTTGCTTTTTTACTAATTCAGAATGTCCCATCTGGACAAACACTTCCTGGTTTGGTTCCCTTGTATTTGACACTTAAAGATTGTGGTAAAATGCAGGAATCAAGAGGCACGCCGGCCAAAAAACCTGCACCTGACTACTTTCTATGAGCAATGAAAGTTTTGCCATTTTCCATTAGGGGAATTAATGAACAATATATACAGAGAATGGTATTGCATGGTATGCACACAAAGAATTCTATGGGTGAGCTTCTCAATGATCAGCTCCTCCAGCAACCAGCAAGAATTGTACTTTCATGTTTGTGGATAGTTAGGATGGTTTGGTCTGCTTTTCTTGTATGCCTAAAGCTTCTACCATCTTTCATATTTACATGTAAGAGTAGTGTGCATTGCCTAATCTGTCATGTGAATTATAGAATCTTTGCCCTGTGATTGTCATAGCAAGGGAGACATTAGGTAAGTACTGGAAAGGGAGGCTTCTCCTTCTATTTGTAAGGGTTAGAATGATTGGATTGGGTTGGATTAGGGACAAAGAGGAGGGATCAAGACCATGAGCACTTGTTCTTTTTATTGTTTTTCTAGGCAATAAAAATTGCTTTCTGATTATTTGTGTCTTTAATTAAAACTCTTTTTCAAGAATAGACTAGAAGTAGATGAAACTTGCAAGTGCAAAATTCACCCAGCATAGGCTAGAAGTAGATGAAACTTGCAAGTGCAAAATTCACCAAGCATAGGCTAGAAGTAGATGAATAGACTAGAAGTAGAAGAAACTTGGAAGTGCAAAATTCTTCACTAGGCCTAGGTGCACACATAGGAGCACCCATTTTGGGATATCTCATCTCTTCCCTAAAATATCTATATCTTGCATATTTGGATCATCGTAGCTCAGGACTATCTTGGGTACACGATGTTAAGATGCCACATTTACTGTTTATTGTTTTTATTGTTACATTTGTCTCGATGGAATCTTAATGAAAACGTTCCACACTTCCCCCCTTCAATGAACTTCACATCACTACTGCTTCTTGCTATATCAAATTATTGTATAGATTCTTTATATCCCAGCTGGTTTTTAATTTTACCGGTCTCAAAGTAGTTGAACAAAACTTCAAATATTTTCAACGGTCCTTTCCCCGTTGAAATTGTAAACCTCTAATATCTGGAAGACCATAGACAACGGTTCCTCTTGGCATGCCTCAAAACACTTCTTGACTGGCTTCATACACTTTGTGAACAAGTCCATGTTGAACCCCTCAAATCTGGCACGGGTGACGCCGTGACGGTTGAGTAGAAGACAGTAGCCTGGGCAGTGGATGAGAGGGTCCACTTAACGCTTTCACATGATGTCCTCGATCTCCTATTCTCCTAAGAGCTCTGGGGTTTCCGCTGATATCCTTCTTGATCAACCTTATCCATTTTTAAGGTCATGCAAAGGAGCATGCCTCTAGAACAGAAAAATGAGATTAATCTTTGACAGTAAAGATTTCGAAATCATTCACTAATCAAGTTGCATTGCTCAAAATGAACAGAATTGAGGATCTTAACTCAACTATACACTAATCTATATACTCCAAACAATTCCATCAAAACACAAACAGTACAAAATTACGGAAGAAACTGAAAATTAACTCCACGGGTCAAATCTGACCTGCTTAAGATCTTGCCGAGACAGATTGGACATTCTGAAGTTCTTAATAGCATCACTGCCCATAATGCGGCCATCACTACCTGCACAAAGTGAAAACCAAAATTCATTTCTACTGTCCCTCAATTTCTCAGGAACCAAAATGCAAACAAGAACAAGAACGATCTTCAAGCTTAAACAAAAATGGAAGAGAATGAGTGTGTGCAATGACACATAATCAGGAGCCAACCCAAACTGTGTCCTCCAGTTTAGACTAATTATCAGTACAATGATTTGATTAAACATTATAACCTAATCAACTGGCTACAAGCCTACAACTATATATTCAAAGCCAGAGATTTCTTGACAAATGTATCACAAATAACTTCATAACCTGAGGTTATTTTGCGTATTGTATTTAAAATGAAACATGAAATTTAGTAAAACAATGTAAATTCTAACAACCAAACTTTACTGTTAATATCTGATAAGGATAGGAATTTCCAACAACACAAACGAAGAATGTTAAAAGCAGAAATTAACCCCATCACCAGTACCAAATACAGAATATTTTTTTAGCCAGCAAATATATATTGAAATGACAAGCATAGTTTAGTTTCTAAAACTGATACTGAATCAAAATAGAGCTGAAGTGTTTGATCACTTTCAAACTTGCAAAACCCATACAGAACAGATGTAGTAATAGTTTATGGCTGTGTATTATAAGACAATAGGAACAGAATAAAAGGAGATAAATTTAAGATTACCATAACAACAACAAACCTATCTGTCATAGGCTCAGGACCAATGTGAGCTCCTGTCAAAGGTGACAAGCAATACGGTATGAAAAAGATCAAAAGCTCTTTTGCAAAACACAAAAACAAAATTGTAAGCAAACATGCACTTGAACAGAATACAACTTATCTGGATAACTCGTTTTAAGCAGATGTTTAATTGTTTTCCCAGTGGAGTATTGAGTCTATTGACCCAAAAGCATAACCATGGGTTTGGCATCAAAATCACTGTTTGTCTGCAAAATCAACAAATAAATATAAATTGATCATTATGATTTACAGTAACCTATATAAGGGAAAAAGAAAATAATACAACTCAGCGATAGCAACACATATAAGCATACACTACAATTTGTAAGGGAAAAAGAAAAACATCTATGACTTGTCAACTTAGAAAAGTGGTAATACCACTCCAAGCATACAACAGAAAACAAATCAAAACTAAAGCAAACCACCATTTCTGGTCAATAAATCATTTGTAATCTCATGTCCAACTTGCCACAAATGAAACAATTAACGATAGGTCAGATTCTTACACATCAAACTATACGATATTGCAGTAAACTGAAATTGACTGACACTAAAAATAAATACTTGCATAGCAGTAATGAACTCAGTGAAACCAAGAAACCCCTGCCTCTTCGTAATCGCCCAAACCTAAGCAAAAGGAAACCAAATAAGAAAACACTTCTATCAACAAATGCAAGCCCTCTTGGACATAAAACTGAGAATCTTCGACAGTAAAGATTTCAAAACCATACACTAATCATGTTGCATGGCTCAAAATGAACAGAATTGAGGATCTTTAACTCTACTATCCACTAATCCAAACAAATCCATCAAAAAACAAACAGTACAAATTACGGAAAAATTGAAAATTAACTCCACAATAAAAATCAATTTACACAAACTTGATGGAATCAAATCTAACCTGCTTAAGATCTTGCCGAGACAAATTGGACATGCTGAAGAACTTAATAGCATCACTGCCTGTAATGCGGCCATCACTATCTGCACAAAGTGAAAACCAAAATTCATTTTTACTGTCCCTCAACTTTACAGGAACCAAAAGAAACAAGAACGATCTTCAAGACTGAACAAAAATGGAAGAGAATGAGTGTGTGCAGTGACCCAAACAAGTAAATATCCAAGTCATCAAAGTTGTTCAAATCACACAACACCTTCTTTCAAATATGAAAATCTCAGCTCTTCAAAATTCTAAACACACATAATTAGCAACAATTGTTTGATAGCTCCACTAAATAACCAAATGGGGTTACCCTTTTTGTTAACAAAACTCTAATTCGAATCTGCAATCAACTAAAACTGAAGCAATTCATGATGCTAATGAAGCATTTGAATACCCAAAATATCAAGCTCAAAACTTTGAGGCCAATTTGAATCCAGAACGCCAATTTGAATCCAGAACACCCAAAACTAACCTGGTGAGAAGTTGAATCCGGAAACGAAGCATCAAACTCCGTCAAGTACACGTCACGCCGGTTCACGATCCTCACACAACAACTCGACCCGCCCTCAATTTCGCTCTCTACCTCAATCTGATACATGTAAGAGTGGAACGCACGTGCCCGGCGCACTCAAAAATAAAAACCATAACTTAACTCACCGAATAACAGGTCTAAGTATAGACTCTAGATCAAATAGCAGAGCAGGTAATCCATCATAGATTCATAGACTATTAGACCTAGACGCAGAATCATCACCCTGCATGCAGAGTATGGCAATCTTAAACGACTTACTCTCTATCTTGATTTGCCACTACAACTATCTATACAAACGAACAAGCTCATCCATCATTAAACTTCATTCTCTCTCTCTCTCTCTCTCTCATACCATCTTCCTGCTTCTCCCTTCTTCTTCTGCTTCCTCTATACAACAATGGCGCCATACATTGGTGATCCTCACTCAACCTTTGTTGATCCCTCCGTCGTTGACAAGGCGGCCAAGGCCTCACCCCTAACTTGGGTATATGCAATCCTGTTTCTGCTAGCTCTCACTCTATTACTTGTACTATTCGTATATAGCCGGAACATTCTTCGCTGGATCCTCGACAAGTTCTGTCCCGCTCGAAACGGGATTGAACAGTCCGCCATTACCAATCTCCCCCTTCAATCCTTCTCCGATCTCATAAGTCGGATGGAGGAATCGGCACCCGAGATTGAGTGTGCTATTTGCATATCCGAGTTCTCTCCCGAAGAAATGCTTCGGTTGCTGCCCAATTGCAACCATGCATTCCACGCCCACTGCATTGATATCTGGCTTGCCAGCCACCGGACATGCCCGATTTGCCGCGCTATTTGCACATGATCGTCGTTGTACTTAGATATACAAAACTCCAGATTACTGTATTCTGTTTCATCATGTAAAAAAATATTTCAGTAAATATAAGAATTACCTTTTCTCTCTTACTCCTATTGTCAAGTTCTTAACTGTATCGGGGAAGAACAGAGCTTATCGTGAAGAAGAAGAAAGGAAACAGTAACTGACCGCTAAAATTTTGTGTTTTGGGCCTATGGGCCTGTTATGTTGGGGCCGTTTTCACAACGAAGGGACCCGTAATCGGAAAAAGGGAAA
>NC_020493.1:15514120-15521578 GCF_000184155.1 Fragaria vesca subsp. vesca | reverse complement strand
TCTACTCTACTACTACTACTACTACTTACTACTCTCTCTCTCTCTCTCTCTCTCTCTCTCTCTCTCTCTCTCTCTCTCTCTCTCTCTCTCTCACAAAGTCCACCCCTCCCTATATTCCCTTCGATTCCTTCGATAAAATCTAGCTTCGTCTACTATGTCACACTGAAAATCCACAAAGCTATATATACATAGCTACAATCCAAACATAATGGATCGGAGGAGACAAGCGAGTCCAGTGTACGCGTGGCAGTGGAGCGGAGGCTCTAGTATCCCAGGCTCATCTCCGGCGATGTCGCCGGCGCATCCTCAGTCGCGCCTCAATCCTTCCGTCACTGGATTCGATCTCCACCGTTAAGCGTAACCAGAACGTCACCGCCAAAGCCGCCGCGCGCAGGTCATGGCGTCGCAGACGACTGCTGATGAAGACGACGATGACGATGATGACGTTGGTTACCGATTCCCTGCTCGGCACCTCATGCACCGTCTGCTTACTCCAGCAAGCGCCAATAACGACGGGAGTGGCCTTCCTGCTATTTCGATGACTCGGCCTGCTAGATCTCCGTCTCCGACGGTAATTTCCGAGCCTAATTTAAATTACAATGCTGATTTGAATCATGTGGAAACCAAGTCTGTTTGATTTTAGTGTTTATTTTGAGATCTGAATGTTAGCTACTGTGAATCTGTTTTTGAATGTATTAGAGTATGAGCATGCTTTTGGAACTCTGATTAGAATTTCAGCTTCTTTCTGTTAATTCGAGTTTCAGTTGTTATTATATGTTGTGGTTTTGATTCTTGTCATAGTTCAATATGTTGTGGTTAGCTTAATTCGTCAACTATGGTTTCGTCGGGAAAGAGTCGTCGACAATGACTTTAGCCGACGAAACTAGAAGACGTCGTTGGCTATCATCCCAGAGTTTAGCCGACGAAAAAAATGTCGTCGGCTTTTGTCCCAGAATTTAGCCGACGAATATCTTAAATGTTTCGTCGACCGTAGTCTGCGACTTTAGCCGACGAAAAAGACGTCGTCGGTTATTGTCCCAGAATTAAGCCGACGAATATATTCAATGTTTCGTCAACCGTAGTCTGAGACTTTAGCCGACGAAACATTTAAGATATTCGTCGGCTAAAGTATGTAATAAAAAATTAAAAAAATAACTATAGCCGACGAAATATAGTCTGTTTCGTCGGCTTTAGGAGGGTTTAGCCGACGAAACATGCCTTAATTCGTCGGCTAAACCTTATAAAAAAAAATTAAAAATACTATAGCCGACGAATTATGGCGTGTTTCGTCGGCTATAAAAAACCAGAAATTTCTAAATTACCATTCCAAGCAAGCTGTAAAATACACCAAAACAATTCCATACAACCAACAACAAACACATAAAACTATATAATTGATCAACTACACAAAATCTAGATCGTCTAAATCTATATCCAATTCTGAGGGCTGCTGCGGAGGAGGTTATGGCGGCTGAGGTAGCGGTATAGGCGTAGGCATGGGCGGAGCCGGAAGTCCCTGAAGTTGGGCAGCTGTAAACTCCTACAAGTACTGGAACATTTGCTGCTGCTGGGCCTGTTGGGTGGCATATACCGCGGTAGTATAGGCAGCCTGAGCAGCTTGCTGTTCCCGTAGTCTCCGAACTTCCGACTCTACCTGAGTCGTCCTGCTGCTGGTCGAGGCTACCTTTTGTTGAAATCCTGGAGTGGTCTTCAGGACCTCCTCGCCCTTCTTTCCTAGACCCCGGCAGTAGAAGTTGTTTCCTCGCGGTGGAAAGGCTGTGCCCATGATTCTCGCCCCAACCCTCGGATCTGAAGTGTCTATCTAGGACATGGCTTCAGACATCTCTTCCTCCTGCGTGTCCAGCCATGTCTCCCTCACTATAGCACTCATCACCTCGTCACTAGCCTCCCTCACCTTCGCCTAATTGAATAGGAAAAAAATGATTAATTCACATTTTGACATATATATAAGTAAAATTAAAAATTTAAAAACGTAAGATGACTTACAATATCCTCCTGGGCGTCAGGATATGTCTTCTCGTACGTATAGATGTACCGGTTGACTTCTGGATGTTCCTTGACCGCCTCGTCCATGAAGACAGCGAACGGTCTAGAACCGGCACGATGGTTCCTTGTGTTGCGTTGCCGGTTCTGAGCGTTCGCTCGGGAAACGGCCTTCAAAGAAAAAAATAAACTATTAGTAAAATATTTAAAAACCGACGTACTTAATGACAAATTAACTAATTAAATTTTTAAATACCTGTTTATGAGGGTTGTT
Organism: Fragaria vesca subsp. vesca; assembly: GCF_000184155.1. Taxonomy (NCBI): domain Eukaryota; kingdom Viridiplantae; phylum Streptophyta; class Magnoliopsida; order Rosales; family Rosaceae; genus Fragaria; species Fragaria vesca. The sequence continues at coordinate 15,519,300 of NC_020493.1, read as the reverse complement.
GAATTCTGATGTCAAAAGCCAACGCCAGTTGTACTCCCTGTACTGGAACTCAGCAAGGGTACCAGAACGTGCGTTCCCGTGCGTAGTCCAGTGGGTCCGCAACTCGTTCTTCCACTCCTTGTACCTACAGATACAACAAAAATATTAGAAATATTATTAAGGAGAAATTACTGGTCACTCCATTAACTTTCATGCACTCGACAGTTTACTCCATTAACTTTCAATTTCAATCGATTACTCCATTAACTATCCAATGTCACACAATTAGGTCCATCCGTTAAGTGGCCGTCCATATCAGTGGTTATGTTGCTGACTGGACATATTTTTCAACTGGAAATTCCATTTAACACCCCACCTCTCTCTCTCTCTCTCTCACATTTAAAACTCATCAGCCAGCCATGGCTTCCCACTTTTCTCTCTCCGCCGTTTCTCTCATCACCCTCCTCTACCTCGCTGGACGCCGCCTCATCCATCACCATCAGCGTCACCTATTCCGCCTCCACAGTCGCCACCTGCCCCACCCCTCCGCTATCGGAGCGCGTGGTCTCGACCATCACTTCTCTCAGCCTCGCCACCCTTCGCCTTGACGTCTCTGACCCCAACCTCGTCCGCGCCTTCCTCTACTCCAACACCACCCTCCTCCTCACCATCCCCAACGCGCTGGTGTCCCACCTCTGGCCGCCAACTGCACTAACGCCCTCTAGTGGCTCACCGTTCAACATTTCCAATTCCCAAATCTGAAATTTTAGGGATTGAAATCCCTAATTCCCAAATCTGTTTCCAATCAAACAAATGGCTTCAATTTCATATAGAGGAAGGGGAGGCGAGCGAGAAGAGGTTGTTGGCTGGGGATTCAAAGTGGTTGAGATTTCAAGTCTAGCACGGGTTTGAAGCGGAAAACGGAAGGGCTTCATGGATGGTGTTGTTTAGGGTTTGGTTGGCGGCGAAGGGAGAAGATTGTTGTGAGGGTTTGAGTTTTGGGCTTCAGGAGAGAGATGCGAGGTAGGTCGGTTTGAGTTTTTGGCGTCGAGAGAGAGATGTCGAGGAGCTGCGGGGTAAGCTACTGGTGGTGTGGTTGGTTGCTGGTGGTCTGGTTACGATGTGTTTGATTACGGTGTTGATGTGGTTGGTTGCTGGTGGTGTGGTTGGTTGGTTGCTGGTATTGTTGTTGCGGTGTTGTTGAAGGTCCAACAGGTGATGTGGTGGCGTTGTGGTTACAGAGGAGGTGGAGGAGGAGAGAGAAGAGATTGAAGAGATTAAGGAGGGAGGGAGGGAGGGTGTTAAATGAAATTTTCAGTTGAAAAATATGTCCAGTCAGCAACTTAACCACTGATTTGGACGGCCACTTAACGGATGGACCTAATTGTGTGACATTGGATAATTAATGGAGTAATCGATTGAAATTGAAAGTTAATGGAGTAAACTGTCGAGCGCATGAAAGTTAATGGAGTGACCAGTAATTAATTCTATTATTAATATCACATACAATTTTTTTTTTTCATTAACTTCCCAACGTACCTTCCCCTGTGCACAACGTCCGCCCAGCTGTTCTTCAGGTGCTTGGGAATGTCCAACCACACCTGCATTTAACCGTTTATTAGTTTAGTTTTTCGAGAAATCAACAATGTAATACATAATATTATTGAGGCATTTTGTAAACTCACCGACATCGCGTTGTGGACCATGTCCTAAACCTCCTGCGGGACCTCGCCCCAGTCTGACCACAACATAGGGACTCTATCCCTAATGAGCGCTCCCACGCGGCCGGAGTACGTCCTCGATTTCCCCCCCCCCCGATACTATGTGGCCATCCCCGTCGGTACCGATGACGATCCTCCTTGAGGTATTGACGGTCTTCTAGAGAGCCTTCCCTGTGACGGGGCCTCTCTTCTTCTTTATCGGCTTCGCTCTGACGGTGCCTATCACATGATAAACCAAATTGATTATTAAAATCGGAGACCCTTTATTATTAATTATAAGAAAACAAATCATTCATCTTTCATTACCTGAGGGCGATGCGGCGGACGCGACGGATTCCGTCTCTGTCGTCGATGATGATACCCTTGCGGAAATAAGAGGCGTATCAAAAGGCACGAACCGGTACGCCACTGATGGAGCCACTGGTGGAGGCAGTGGATAAATCGGCATCCTTGAGCCATCGACTGCAGGTAAAGCCGGTATCATCCGCGGAAGAAACAGATGAGGCGGCGGCATCGGTACCCTATCTGACCCACCATCCGAAGCAGTAGGACCCAGAGTGGGCGCCCGGTGTATCTCAGGCATACAGGGTGCAGACACCTCCGTCTGGGTCTGAGGCCACAGCTGCCTCGAGGAATGAGGGACGCCCGACTGCCTCGAGGAATGGGAAACGCTCAGCTGCCTCTGCGTCGTCTCCAGAAGGGTCGCACGTCTGGTTGTCATGGGGCCCCGAAATGACGTTTCAGGGTTGCTAGATGTTTCTTTAGACGATTCGGACCTTTGGCCTTTCGAACCCTTCGTCAATCTAAAATTACCGCTCATCCTGACAGTCGGTATCACCTAGGTTATGCAATTGCACATACAAGGTGCAACAAACTACTGTCAAATCAAAGCTCTCAAGTACTGCGTTCTTGGAGCACACCACAAATTTAAGGTTTTAAGCTTTAGACTCATTCAATCCTCATCTGTCATGAGAATTATTTTATCCATATCACAACTAGTTTCAATACCCAAACTACAAGATATCCATAGAAACAAAAAAGCACACCACCAACTACCCTACACCACATTTAGACGGCTAGACCTATCACCATTAACTTTTACAACACTTCCAGCACAACTCAAAACAGCTTATGACAACTAGTTTCAATACCCAAGCTACAAGATATCCACAGAAACACAGAAGGAACACAAATACAATGGTCTCAGTGAACACAAATACCCAGAAGGAACACAAGTAATAAGAATTAAGAATACACAGTTGGACCTGGTCTCAGTAATCTGCAGCCGAGCAGGAGCAGAGCAACAGAGCAGGCGACGGACAGCGAGCAACAGTCAGCAGAGCAGGCGACGGGCACCGAGCAGGCGGAGCAGTCGAGCAGGCGCCAACGATGGGCGAGAAGATGAGCCAACAACGGCGAGCAGCCGAGCAGACGACGACGTCACAGCGAGGAGACGAACGACGGCGAGCAGACTGCAGAGGTGTTTCGACCCTGGAAGTGAAAACGAAGATGAGCGCTGGGTTTTTTAGGGTTTATGGGGGTGTTGTGGAGGCTGTCGAGCGCTGGGTAATTATATACCCTATAACTTTAGCCGACGAAAATTTTACTTCGTCGGCTAACATTTGAAATTTGTCGGCTAACCTTTAAACTTCGTCGGCTAAACCTTTGAAATTCGTCGGCTAACCTTTGAAATTTGTCGGCTAACCTTTGAAATTTGTCGGCTAAACCTGTGAATCTCGTCGGCTAAAGTAATGAAATTCGTCGGCTATAGTACTTTTTATTTAATATTTTCAATTTATTTGTTTTATTTATTTTATCAAACTTGAGAAACGAAAATCCGACCGTCAGATCTGACCACCATGATAAAATACATGTATGGGAAAAAATTCAACTTGATCCGACAAGGTTAAGGGCACGATCCGGACAGTCAATCCCGTAAGTCAAACCACTAAACGCACGGAAAAGGTCATTGAACCGTCTAAATTACGTATTTTGGCCGGACCTTCAACTAAAAATAGTTTCAAATCGATGAGACGCAACAAGTTGTATAAAAATTTTACGGAAATTAACCACCGAAGATAGGGCTACCCATAGGGAGAAAGAATGGAAAATTGCATTGAACGCAACTATCGGCACCGAGACTTTACCGGAATACCGTGATTTTTCAACCGTAGACGTATTTCACCATTCTGGTCATATCTTATCTCAGCACTTTTTTGCGTTTGAAGGTTCTACGTATAGTTTGTTTTTGAAACGGAACATTTACTTAACACTAAGTAAACAAGTTATACAACATTAGTAGGCATGTTGTGATTGTGATGATCAAACTTGAGAAACGAAAAATCTGACCGTCAGATTTGATCATCATGATAAAATACATGTATGGGAAAAAATTCAACTTGATCCGACAAGGTTAAGGGCTTGATCCGGACGGTCAATCCCGTAAGTCAAACCCCTAAACGCACGGAAAAGGTCATTGGACCGTCTAAATTACGTATTTTGGCCGGACCTTCAACTGAAAATAGTTTCAAATCGTTGAGACGCAACAAGTCGTATATTAGGGTATTCGTCGGCTAAGGTTTAGGGTTTAGGGTTTAGCCGACGAAATATTAGGGTATTCGTCGGCTAACCGCATCTTAGCCGACGAATTATGACTTATTTAAGATGGTTTTAGCCGACAAAATATACTATAATTCGTCGGCGAAGATTGTTTAAGCCAACGAATTATGGTATATTTCGTCGGCTAAAGTATAAAAAATACATTAATAAAACATTAATGTAAACCATACTACCTTCCTGTTCATATATCACCAAAATTCATATAAAATAACAAAAATATGAATTCAACATATGTAAACTATAAAGGTGATACATTCTTTTTTATTACAAATTAATGGATTACGTCCTCTAAATTAAAACTAAGGCTCGTAATCGGAATCATCCGATGAGTCTTCTTCGGTGTCAGAATTAATTTCTGGTAATCTATGTCTTTCATCATCACCAGAGTCTTCGTCTGTTTCTTGATTTGGATCAACATCAATAAGTCTTGGCTCTTCATCACGAATTCGCACCGAACGACCCGTTTTAAAATTATTAAGGTGAACGGTAGAGAAGTTAGGAATACCTATTGCGTTGGGCTCTTGATACGCAACATCTTCTTCCTCGTCTTCGGCCCCTCCAAGTATAGCCGCCGGGTAAATGTTTCGAGGGTGCATAAGGTTGACTACTTTCCACGCGTCACCCTTAGCAAGCTCATCAAGATAAAACACTTATAGTTTAATTTTTATAAGGAGGGGAGAATTGTCACATCCCGACCCTTATATTTTTACCTTATTTACTAGCGTGATTATAATAAGAATTTTACCGTCTCGATCATTGAGTAAATAGTTTAATTGGTCCCTAGAGGGGTTTCGGGGACGATTATGTGCGGAGGATTATTAGTATGTAGGAAAATACGACGACGGTAAAAATGGTAAATTT
>NC_020493.1:15501551-15513406 GCF_000184155.1 Fragaria vesca subsp. vesca | reverse complement strand
GGGATAAAAGTTTTATCGCTTGCGGCATGCATTCGATTTTTCCTTAGAAGTTAATTTGGGGAAACATAAATATTTTATTTATTTTATTTTGTCCACTCACTCTAACGTTATTAAATGTTTTTCCCTGGGCCCTTCGTTTTAAATTGCCCAGTCTGCAGAGTTCGGGTTGGATCTAGTAGGAGACGAGGCATAGTCACCCGCATTTCTGCCAGTTTTCGCCAGTAGGTTACCTGTTCAACCTACTCGTGTTTTCTTGCTTCCGCTTGTGTTTAGTAGCTCTGAATACTTTAGAATTTTTGTATATTTTGTGATTTTCAGAAGTGTTAAATTAAGAGTGTAATATGAAATTTTTGAGTTAGGGTTGTCCATCTGCAAGGGAGATTTTCTTAATCTTTTCAGTAAATTTTCCTTGGAGGTGGTCCCCGCACGACTTACTCTGGGTTTCAGGGTGAAATTCGGGGTGGGTCGTGTTAGTTGGTATCAGAGCTATAGGTTTCCTTTTCCTGCTTCCTTGTCACTATCACATTTGCCTAAGTAGCATGTAGTGTCTATAGAGTGATGATCCGACCGCGGCGGATTCATTGGCATTTTATGCTTTTGATGCTATGTGTTATTGGGTATGTGTGATAATTGTGTTAGTCTTGTTTATGGACTACTAAATATCTTTTTCCTCAGGTACTATGCCTCCTAGGCGCTCACGGCAACCTCGTGTGGCTACTTCGACCAATGCCGATGAGGGCAATGAGGTCAGGGGACTAGTTGATGATATTGGGAATATGCTAAGGGATGTCATGGATCGAGCTCCACAACCTCATACAGTGAAGAGGAGAGAAGTTTATGAGGCTGGAGCAAGAGAGTTCAAGGGTGCCAAGGGACCCCTCGATGCTTATACTTGGGTGGACAAAAATGGAAAAGGCTTTTGCGAGCTCAGAGTTGCCAGAAGAAAGGAAGGTGAAGATGGCAGTAACTTTCCTGGATGATTCAGCACATCACTGGTGGTCGCTTGCCAGCAGGAATGTTGAGGATGCGCTGAATATGTCGTGGGAGCAGTTTAAGACTCTCTTCTTGGGGCAATATTTCAGTCCTGCCCACCGCAGCAGAATTCAGTCGGATTTCCTGAATATGAAGAAGAGGGATGATGAGGGTGTTATAGAGTTCCAGGAGAGATTCACTTCCCTGAGCTTTTTGCGGAGTTTCCTTCAACGCTCATAAATACAACTTCATGTAGGTGACGCACTCGTGCGTAATATATGCTTCAGCTATACATCCTTCAGGCGTGGATTTATTAGCCACATAATCTTTGTAGTCTCCAAATTCCTTATAAATCAAGTTGTAAAGTGTTATGATTATTGAACATGTATATTGAGGAATTCAGGTGTAAAAAACGTACCTTTCCATGGGATACATCCAAGTGTAGTGTACTGGACCGATAAGCAACAATTGCTCGGGAAGATGGATTATCAGGTGAGGCATGATGTCAAAAAAATTTGGAGGAAATATCCTCTCAAATTTACACATGATATAAATGATGTCCTCTTGCATTTCCCGGAGGTTAGATTTTTTCACTTCCCGTGTGCATAACTTTTGGAAGAATCTTGCCAACGCTACTAACAGCTCCACCATCTGACGGGGAATGAACGGTTGAATGAAAACAGGGAAGAGACGTTGTAGCAGGATATGAGAGTCATGACTCTTCAACCTGTACATCTTATTGTCCCGGAAGTTCACACATCGGGCTATATTTCCTGCATAGCCTGAAGGATACTTCACACAACTCATCCATTTGAAAATTACGTTCTTCTGGTCAGGCTTCACGGTGTAAGGAGCTTGAGGCATTTTTTTCTTCCCTTCTTTCAACCACAAATGTCTTCTTATAAGCATTTTTTTTAGATCAATGCGTGCCTTAGGACCGTCTTTCGTCTTCCCCTCCAAGTTCAGCACTGTGCCCACCACACTGTCGTAAACATTCTTTTCTATGTGCATCATATCTTGGTAGTGCCTGATCAACAACTTACTCCAGTATGAGAGTTCCGAGAATTTGTACGTGTCGGGTCTTTCAGGTATTGCCGCTACAATATTGGGATGATTGCTGAGTTGCCCAAAATCGTACTCATTAAGCACTGCTAAAATTTCTTCCCCTGTCCATCTTCTGGTACGCACACCGTTTTCTACGGTCCCATCAAATGCTTTGTAATCGAACCACCATTCGTGATTATATGGAAGGAGAGTACGGTGACCCAATTTGCATATTTTGTTGCAATGACTGCTCCCCTCATCGCTAAGGCACTTTGGACAAGCCTTGTATCCCCTAACAACGTTGCCCGACAACATCCCACGGGCAGAAAAATCACTGATGGTACCAACAACCATGACATGCATCTAGAATATCTCGTGCAATATCTCACATTTCGGACCTCTGACGCAAAATGAGGAAACTCCCTATCTATATGCTTCCAAGCCTCCCCGTCAGCAGGGTGTATAAGGGTTTCTTCGTCATGCAATTCCCTATCAGTGTGCCATCTCATAGCTTTGGCTGTGTGTGAAGACATGTACAACCACTCCAACCTATCCCTCAACAGGAAATACCGAAGTACCTTCACAGGTTTCCTATTGCCTACATGACTCAGCTTATACCTGTCAGTGTAACATACTAGACATGCGTCAAGGCCACCAAGGTCATTCCCTTCTGGATCTTTACCCTAGAAGAGAACGCAGTCATATCTGCATGCATGGATCTTGATGTAGGAAAGCCCAAGATCTTTCAGGATAAATCGGACCTATGATGAGTGGTAGGAAAACGATGACCGTGGGGCAGCATTGAAGCAGTGTACTGTAGATAATCATCAACAGCCTTTTTGTCTCAACTTTAATCTTCATTACGTCCATTACACTTTCAAGAACGGTCTTCTGACAACCGGGGTACACATGGGTCTGTTGGAAAGTAAACAGTTTGTTGTACTTGTCAATACTAGCAGTGTTGACAACTCTAGGGAAGGGCTGCACCAGCTCAGGCATATACTGTCCTTGAGCGCATACACCGCTCTCATAAGGAAAGATGTCGTTGATGAAGACCGTTGTTGGATCGTTGGATGTACTGCCCGTCTCAGAAAATTGCCTATGATCATGCGAACCACCTGATGATATTTCACCGTGATATAACCAACATGTGTACTTCTCCCAAAACCCGTTACTTTTCAGGTGCTGCCATACTTTATCAATCGCAAATCAATGCATATCGTTGCGACACTGACATTTCGTGCACGGGCAATAGAAAATTGTATTCCTGTTAGCATTAGCCAGCGCATATTCCAAAAAACTCATAACTCCTTTACCATATCTTTTGTCCCATTTTAGAAGCGAAATCCAACTCTTATCCATATCTTGAAAATATAACAAAATATATATGTATAACTCTAGCTAATTATTAATTAAATTTCATATATAAAATCTCAATTCATTTAGTATTCTACGTACTACAACTAATTAATAACAAATTAATTAACACATATATATATACTTAATAATTACATAACAATATTATATATATATATATATCAACGTCATCACAAAATCATCATCAACAACTTCATACCATCAACACAATATGTATATTAATTAACATATATATATATATATATATATATCTACTACTTATTAACAACAACTTCATATATATTATCAAATCATCCACCAAATCGATCAACACATATATATATATATACATCCAACGTACTCAAAATCGATCAACTCAAATAAAGCGCAAAATCAACATATATACACATATACGTACCTATATATAGCTCCACAAACTAATTATGGACAGATTTCGACAACACCCAAACTTTTTCTCCTGTTTTTTTTTCCTAGATGAGCTGCTGTCCAGATCTGCAAATATAAGGCACTTTAGCCGACGAAATTAAAATTTCGTCGGCTAAAGAATTTTTAAAGTCGTCGGCTAAAGTTCATAGACTATAGTCGACGAAAAACTTTTTTAGCCGACGAAATTTTAGCCAACGAAAATTTAAATTAGCCGACGAAGGAAAATTTTGTCGGCTAACGTGGACTTTAGCCGACAAAAAAATAATTCGTCGGCTTGGTTTTTTTATTTTCGTGGCTAAAACCTTTCTTCTGGTAGTGATTGTTATTTTTGTGAATTCGATTGTGGCTACATTATGTCTAATTGTGATTCTTGTATTGTAAATAATTTGCTCAGAACTTTGTATTACATACTACTTCAGTTCGTTCAGCAGCAGCAGGAAGACCCTCAGTGTCGGCGACGTCACTTCAACGCTCAACGATGGCCAGCACCGCGGCGCTCGAAGACGGCCGACGCTTGAACCCTGACCGGCTCGCCAGTTGGAACAGCCAACGGTTTGGGATGATGCTCAATTAATCTTCATGTAGTAGCAGAAACTTGAAAAACATGAGTGCAGTAACATAACTACAACAAGAGGACATCGAGTGTAGTAGAAAACAAACAAAAAAACCGAGTGATGTAGTAGAACCGAATAGTAACATAATTCATAAATGAACTTTCCCTATCAATAGTAGTAGTTATAAATGAATTTTTCTGTCAATAATGCATTTACTGAACATGCTACTACACTAGCCGAACCAATAAAAATTTGCTACTATAGCACGTACTGAAAATAGTTGTTGCTGCTACATTTGTTGAGGCACTAAAAACCTGTTACTACACTTACTGAAGCTGCTACTACACTAGCTGAACCATTAAAACCCTGCTACTACATTTGTTGGAAGTGTAGTAGCAGCTAACTCTCTAGTAAAACATGCTACTATATTAGTTGAGCCACTGTAAACCTGCTACTGTAGTTACTGAAGCTGCTACTACACTAACTGAACCACTAAAAATCTGTTACTGTATTTATTGGAAGTGTAGTAACAAGAACATTCCAACAAGTGCAAAATAGCACTGAAAATAGCTGTTGCTGCTACTACTACTACATTTGCTGAGCCACTAAAAACATGTTACTACACTTACTGAAGCTGTTACTACACTAGCTGAACCATTAAAACCCTGCTACTACATTTGTTGGAAGTGTAGTAGCAGCTAACTCTCCAGTAAAACATGCTGCTACTACATTAGTTAAGCCACTGAAAACCTGCTACTGTAGTTACCGAAGCTACTATTATACTAACTGAACCACTAAAAATCTGCTACTGCATTTATTGGAAGTGTAGTAGCAGTAACATTCTAGCAAGGTGCAATAGCAGTTAAAACAATACATGGTGGGGCTAATTTAATTTGATTTATTTTGTGTAAGGTCAATTTAGTAAATTAAACCATGACACATGGCAAGCAGAAAAGAATTTATCCTTATTTGTTAAAAATTGTCCTTATTTGTTTAACAACAACACAAGTGGATTTATTTGTGTTTCAGATCCTTTTAGAGGATGTATATGTGATTTGCTATATTTACTTCCATCTATCAATTCCTTAATTAATCCTTTCCAACCCACCATATCCATAAATCATATCTATCTAGACCATCCAATTCTTCTTCAGCCCCATATCTCCACCTACCCCATCTCTCAACCGTTCCAGTGCTTTCAATTCTCCTGTCCTTTGCTTATGTACGGTAGTTCCTCGTTCATTAAAGTGTGGGAGCTAGTGCTCGTGTGGTTCTTCTCAAGAATGGAAGAACTAGTTGGCCGTTTTGCAAACAATTTGTTCTAGAATCTGATAGTGATGGTGCTAGACAAACCAGACATTTACTGGTTGGTCAGGTTCTGAGCCGGAAGCCCATTTGCAGAGGAGGTCTTCTAAAGATTTTCAAGAATGTTTGGAAAGATAATGGCCTTCGTGTTGGTGGTTTGGGTGATGGCAAACTGATCTTTGAAGTCTCCTCTGAAGCTATCAAAGCCAGGATATTAAAAGGTTGTCCTTGGTCCTTTGATAAAGCTTTAATGGTGTTAGCTGATGCCAATGGAATGGGTAGCCTGACTTCAATCCCATTGACAGTGGAAAACTTCTGGGTACAAGTTCATGGCCTTGATCCTGATGATATGACAATCGGAGTTGGAAAGCTTGCTGACAGATGCCTAGGCCATTACAGATGGACTGACCCTGGTGATGAGGGGGTCTGCGTAATAGAGTACTTACGAGTCGGGTGGGAATTGATGTTTTGAAGCCTCTTAAACGATTTATCAAGCTCATGATCAATGATAGGTCAAGGTTTTATGATATCAGGTATGAAAGACTTCTGAATTCCTGCTTTATTTGTGGTCACCTTGATCATATTGAAGGTGAGTGCAATAAACGGAGCAGCTCTCTGAATCTCGCCCAGCAAAGGCAATTTGGAGACTTCCTAAGAGCAGAGCATGAAGGGCCAAATCTTCAATTCCCGACATCACCAACATTTCTTTGAGCCAATGAAACCAGCTTGCTCGCTTATGGCGCCGGAATTTTTTGATTCAGTCTCTGGTTTTGTTAGATCAAGAGAGTCCTTTGAATAGGATCCGGTACAGGACCCGGTTCATGGGGTCGGGTCAAGTGGGGAGCTTCCCAATGGGACTTCCTCCCAACGGGAAACAGGGGTCCTACTGTCAATTCCAAGACAAAAGAGACGTCGCATTGGAGAAAAGCAGGTTATAATCTCTACAAAGCCACATGGGTCAAGTATGGAGATTTGTACCAGAGAAGGGAGTTCTGAGTCTAAAGCGGTGACTGATGCGGACTCGTCAGAGGGTACCGTGGAGGGAACAATAAAAAACAATGATCATGTTCTGACTTCGACGGTGTTGAATGGTTCTGATGTCTTGACGAGGAAGCTATCCCATGTGTCTCTGGCACGGTAGGGAGAAAAGAGAAGTTCAACAATGTTAAGGTATGCAGCTTGGCTGGTAAAGAGAAGTCATTGTCTCAAAAGAACTCGCCCATCGCTGGACCCACTTCTCTTCCCAAATCCAAGACAAGCCCAACTTCTTCAGGTGGGCCTAGTAATGGGGCTGCCAAAGAAAAAGTGAGGTCCGTTAAGAAAAAGCCCATTGGTATTGATGTGGATGGATCTAATAAAGCACGTGTACTTTTAAATTGGAAGGCACGTGCAAGATTGGGCAGCAACCCCTTTTGTTCAACTGTAACAAACCCTATTCATCTCTCTGTTACCATTCTGGAAGAAAAGAAATCGGCAAAGAAAGTAGTTAATCCATCTGCCCCTGCGATGGAGACCTCTAAAGTTACTGAATCTGATACTTGTATGGCTGACACCGTGATGGGTTCCGATTTTCAAACCCATCACGAGCAATGTTAGTTTTGTGCTGGAACGTTCGGGGACTTGGCACCCCTCGAACGTTAAGAGCCTTGAGTGAAATTCTCAGGGAAAGAAGGCCGGACTTAGTTCTCATTATGGAAACTAGGAAGAATGTTGATCAGATGGATGGTGTATTGAGAAAGCTAGATGGGTCTTTTGGGTGTTTTTCAGTTAACAAAAGTATTAATAGAGGAGGTGGATTGGCCTTACTGTGGAGGAATGATTGGAAGGTGAAAATTATCTCCTCTTCAACCGGTCATATCGATGCGAGAGTCACAATCAACAACAATGTTTCATGCAGATTTACTGGTTTCTATGGTAATCCATGTTCTAGACTCAGATTTCAATCTTGGGAGTTGTTGCGTCGGCTGGCAAGGGTCAGTAGTGAGCCTTGGATCGTTGGTAGAGATTTCAATGAGATTCTCAGGGATGAAGAGAAAACAGGGAAGAGATTCAGATCCCTTTGCCAAATGCTCGACTTTCAAGAGGCAATCGACAGTTGTGATCTCAGAGAAGTGGATGTTGTTGGGGGTAAGTTTACTTGGGATAACAGAAGAAAAGGAGGTGACAACGTGAAAGAAAGGTTAGACAGGGCTTTTGTGAACTCTGATTGCTCTAACTTATTTAATCACATTCGTATTCGTCACCTTGCTTTTAGAACTTTTGATCATTTACCAATCTTTATTGAATTGGGGGAGCAAGCTGGGAAATGGAAGTGGGTAAAGAGAAAAAGAAGATTCTTCTTTGAGAGCTTTTGGAAAGACCATGAAGGTTGCGAGGAAGCTATTAAGAAGGCTTGGGAGGGGGAAGGCAATGTTAATCAGAAATTGAATGTTGTTTCTAATAGTCTCTTGAATTGGAGTAACCAAACTTTTGGTCACATCCCCTCTCAGATTAGAAAAGTTTAAGATAAGGTGAAGGTAGTCCAGAATCAAACTAGTTCCAATGAGGCTGACGAGTAACTAGATTCGTTGGCAAACAAGCTTGATGAACTCCTTGAGCAAAAAGAAGCCATTTAGAAGCAACGAAGCAGAGTCGATTGGTTAAAGGGGGGAGACAGAAACTCCAAATTTTTTCATGAAGCTGCAAGGAAAAGGGGGAGGAAGAACCTAATCACTGGAGTGAGGGATGAGAATGGAAACTGGCAGGAAGATGGAGAAACAATCGCAAAGATTTTTTAGGAGTATTTTACCAAGCTTTTTACCTCGGAATATGAAGGAACAGATCCATATTTGTTAGTGTCATTTCTCTAGTTGTTGATGATGATTTGTGCAGACCCTTTAATCAAGATGATATTGAGTACTCTTTACATCAGATGTACCCTCTCAAAGCTCCGGGCTGTGATGGGATGCCTGCGCTTTTTTACCAGACATATTGGAATGTGGTGAAGAAGGAGGTGGTTGAGGCTTGTTTGAAAGTGTTGAATGGTGGTGGCAGTGTTAGGGAGTTTAACCACACTCTAATTGCCTTTATCCCAAAAACAAATGATCCTCAGTTTGTGACAGAGTATAGGCCTATAAGTTTGTGCAATGTCATCTACAAACTCATTTCAAAAACCTTAGGAAACCATCTAAAAGTTGTCCTCCCTTCTATTATCTCAGAGTTTCAAAGTGCCTTCGTTCCAAAGAGACTAATCACTGATAACATCATCTTAGCTCATGAGTCCATTTTTGCTGTTAAAATGAGGGGAAAGAACGGAAGGAAGAAGATGACCCTCAAGCTTGACATGGCTAAGGCTTACGATAGGGTGGAATGGGGTTTTCTGGCGAAGGTGATGGAGAAGATGGGTTTTAGGGAAAGGTGGATTTCACTAATGATAGATTGTATTTCAACTGTTAGTTACTCTGTAAATTGCAACAGGGAGCCTAAAGGTTTTATCTATCCACAAAGAGGATTAAGGCAAGGGGATCCTCTCTCCCCTTATCTATTTCTAATTTGTGCAGAGGGCTTATCAGATTTGCTCTGAAGGGAAGAAGAAACTGGAGGTATTCATGGCGTAAAAGTGGCTGATTGAGCTCCTCCCATTAATCACTTGTTTTTCGCCGATGATAATCTGATTTTTGGTGATGCAACAATGAGTGAGTGCAAGCGGCTCAAGGAAATTCTAAGTATATATGAAGTAGCTTCTAGACAAAAAATTAATTATGGAAAGTCTGCTATCTCGTTTAGCCCGAGCACAAGTGAAGAAGAGAAGATTCTGTTGAGTAATGAAATGGGGATGAAACTGGTTGCGTACCATGAGAAATACCTTGGCCTTCCAACTTTTTTAGGGAGGGATAAGGGTAAAATTTTGAGGAAGGTGAGGGAAAGAGTCAAAAACCGGGTGGAAGGATGGCACAGTAATCTACTCTCCCTAGCTGGCAAAGAAGTATTAGTAAAAGCAGTTCTCCAAGCTGTCCCAACCTACTCAATGAGTGTGTTTAAGCTTCCTCTTGGCCTTTGTGATGAACTGAATGCAGTGGTGGCTAAGTTTTGGTGGGGAAAGAAAGGAGGAAGGGGGGTTCATTGGAAGAAGTGGCAGTTTTTATGTAAGGCCAAAGAATGTGGGGGCCTGGGGTTTAGGGAGTTTGGAAAGTTCAATCAAGCTATGGTTGGTAAACAAGCCTAGAGATTGATTGAATTTTCAAACTCGTTGGCTGCCCAAGTTCTAAAAGCCCGATATTATCCTAACAACTCATTCTTGCAAGCAAATATGGGAAGCAATCCCTCCTTTGTTTGGCGTTCCATTATGTGGGGAAGAGAATTAGTGGAGAAAGGATGCATTCGACGCATTGGCAATGGGGAAACAACATGTATCTACCTTGATAAATGGGTTCCTAGACCCTCACTGTTCAAAATCTAGAGTCCAACGATCCTCAATCCCTCTGCTACTGTGAATGAATTATTTCTGCCTTCTGGTAAATGGAACATTCCTTTCATTTACAACAATTTCAACAAAGATGAAGCATACCTTATCATTGGTATTCCAACAGGAAAGAGGAATGAGAGTGATCAGAGGAGATGGTTTTTTTTTTTTTTAAATGGTAGGTACACTGTAATTCTGGCTACAAGCTCGTAGTGGAGATGGAGAAAACTCTCTCAAATATCGGTGAAGCTTCAAGTAATGAAGCTAATAGGAAGTTCTGGAGAGTTATGTGGGGATTTCAAATTCCCAATAAGATCAAGCTTTTTTTGTGGAGAGCAGTCCATGACATCCTTCCAAGTACCTTTAATCTTTATCAAAGAAAGATTACAAATAACCCTTGCTGCTCCAGATGTGGTACTAAAGCTGAGACAACTTTTCATGCTGAGTGTGAATTTAGTCGGAGAGTTTGGAAGAAATCCATTTGGAAAGATTCTAGAAAGAGTCACTCTACTTTTGCTAGTTGGTGTAAAGAGTTGGTTCGTCATATGCCGAAGGATGAGATGGAATTGTTTGCTTATGTAACTTGGCCGCTTTGGACGTTGAGAAATGACCATCTTCATGGTAAATTTAATTATCAAACTCCAGGCTGCATTATCTCTAAACCTTGTTCTCTTTTGGGTGTGTTTAAGGAGGCTAACAAAATCAAGGGGCTGCATAAAGTGAATAGAGAGTGTAATTGGGAACCTCCATGTGAAGGTGTGTACAAACTAAATACTGATGGTGCAGTGAATCTTAAAAACGGAAGAAAAGGGCTTGGTGTTGTGATCTGAAACGAGAAAGGAGAGCTTATGGGAGCTTCTGCTCAACAAGTTGTAGGTACTTTCTCTCCATTGGTAACTGAACTTATGGCATTAAAAGCAGGTCTATGCTTTGCTATTGATTTGAGAACTCTTCCTGTGGTGGTTGAAATGAACTGCACAGAGACGGTGCGTCTTATCAATGCCTCTGATACTTGTATCGCTGGGGAGGGTTTCTTAGTTGAAGAAGTGAAGTCCCTGCTAAAATGTTGTAGTGCAAGTTTTGTCACCTTCAAACCCCGGGAATGCAACAAGGTTGCTCATGGTTTAACTAAATTCATTTTGTATAAAAATGAGAATATGTTCTGTATTGAGCATGGGCCAGAATGGCTTATGGAATTGGTGAAAATCGATTCCGATGTTTGTAACCTTTCCTCCAATTAATAAATGGTTACTTTTCTTGATAAAAAAAAAAGTGTATATTTCTTAGAAAGGTATGGAAAAATTTTAGAAACATTACATGCACTATTGACTTCCAAACTTGTGTACATTTCGAATGACACTTTCACAACAGCACATAACCTTTAAACCCGACTCATCTTCCATACATGATGTTACGAGCTCCGTTAAAAGGTATGCCATATTATAAAATAATCAAAGACTAAAATAGTGTTGTCTCATTTCCCCACCCTCTCTTTATTTCAACCAGTCTCTCTCTCCATTGAACAACTGTGCACATCGACAGTTCTAGTCATCAAAGTAGCAGGTGAATCAGAAGGATGGGGACCAAGACTGGCCATGAGGGGTGCAACTTGAGGCGGCCGCGTCAGGTCACCGGTCTCTAGCGGACCTCCGATTTTTTTTTTGTATGCCTCAAGAAAATAATATTTGAATTGAAATGGAAGCAGGAGATAGTGCAGTGGTAAGCAAAGTTCGAGG
>NC_020493.1:15488646-15501507 GCF_000184155.1 Fragaria vesca subsp. vesca | reverse complement strand
TAAGTGGGAGATTGTGAATTCGACACACGCTGATGTAATTTACCTGATAAAAAAAATATATTATTTTTGTTACTGAGCACCTTCTCCTTTTGTTCCTTTTCATTTTCATTACTAATGTGTTTGGGTTAATTTATTGATTTATAAAATTCAATAATACAATATAAAACATAAAATTTCTATTATAGGAAAAATGTTTGTTCAATTTATAATAAACCATACATGAGGTCACATTTTAGTTATTTGTCTCAAGCCTTCAATATGGATGGGACGTTGGTGGACTCGGCGTAACTCGTTAAATTGTCGTTATCGGAGACGATGATGGCGCTCTTAATTCAAGCTTTTGGATTAGGCCTGTAATCTCAGCCCTGGGCCGAGATTACATGAATTATTGACAGCTCCGAACTTTTATATGTTTCCATTTTTCACTATAGTTATTACATTTAAAAACCGACTTATCTCCCATACACGCCGTTACGAGTTCCATTAAAAGGTACAATTAAACTTCGATAAATTAGTAACCTCGATTAATTAATAAATTTCTCCGGTCCCCGACTCGGGACAAATGTATATTACTAGGTTTCTCGCTAAATGCATAAGATAATAATTTTTTATTTATTTCAAAAGTAATTTTGTATGACTCCCAATAGGTCCCAGCGAATATAAAAATTAAGTTATAATAATATCTGGATTTTCACAATATTCTCAAGAAACTTCCGATATTTACACTTTAGTCTCGTGGCCCACATCCCAAATTGGGTTTGAAACAAAAAGCTCCGCAAATTCCTATTCAAGGACAAACCTTGGTTGTGTAGAGAAGATGCATGGGCCTCAACCACTACGTTTATAGCTTTAACCATATATACCTTTTCTTATGAATCCAAAACAACAATCTATTGCACCATTCTTAAATTTAAAACCTTTCAAACCTTAATTCCAACTGAAATCATTACAAAATTCATCTTCCTTAATTTTAACTTTTCGCCACAACATTCTTAGTCTAATTGAATACCATAGTTGAAGAATAACCAAGAGTTCCTGAGTCGTCCAAGAAAGTCGGATGCTTAGGGTTTTGGGGTTTCTACATTCTCTTGTCCTTGGGTGTCGGGAGGCGGTCAACGGTCTAACTGCGTGCGGAGTTGAGGCGGCGCTGGGAGATTCCAATGGCTATGGATGGCCGACGGTGCTCACTTTTCTAGGTGCACAGAGCAAATGCAAGGCCTGGGCTTAAGTCCTTGGGTCTCAGCTTGTGCCATAGATGGCTTCTTGGGTTTGCCGGGTGGGTCTGTTGGACTGAGTGATGGGCTTTGTTGATACGGTGGATTAGCAGCTTGCTAGTCCCTTGTACTTATGTGTGTAAATGGTGATGAGCGGTGCAAGCATCCTTAACTCTGAAAGCCTGTCAATAAGAATACAAAGTGGTGTCAAGAGAAGAGACCGCGCAACCGCGGTCTTCTACGCTCTAATGCTTAAGTCAGTCAATGTATTGATGTTGACAGAATAATGGTAAGTAAGTAGTAAATGCATAGCAAATGAAGAAAGAGGGAGTTACCATTTATAAGCTAAAGGTGTATGAGACCTTTTCTCTTCTTCGATGTGGGATTGATGCCACCATTTCTGTCTTTGTCGGGTGGTATTGGTGGTGCGCGTACGGGCGTCTCCTTACACCAATTGTCAAGCGGTTAACGACATGTTGTAGCTGTTGCTGCTGTCTTGCCTCCAACAGTTCTAATTCGGGCGAGTCTGGCGGTTATGCATAGCCTAAGCACTGTCAAAGTGTGCCAGTTAGGCATATATGCCTACAGGCTCCGTTTGCATTTAGTTCTGCAATTTTAATTTTGTGTTTTATCTAGTTAATATGACTTGGGTATTTGCGACCCCTAGACTTGCTTAGGCTAAGTGTCACCAAAGCTAACCACGCTATCTGGGCCTATTTTTTCTTGGGTAGTGTGGATTAGATTTTGGTAAGGGCATCATATTCTCTAAAAGGTTAAACTATCTCATGTACTTGACTTCTTTTGTAAGCCCCACATGGGCTGGTTGTTATGTAGTTCTATTGAATTAATCAAATGGTTGACACCCAGCTTGAAAAAAAAATTGATATGTTTAATTCCTTATAAAATAAAATAAAAAACTTAAACATCTAGGCCAAGTACCGTTTGGTATAGTGGCATAAATCTCTCCTTGTAAATGAGAGGTCGTGAGTTCGACTCATAGTATTGTAACACATTAATTGTGTATTTGATAAAAAAAAATTTTAAAAAAAACTTAAAAATCTGGTATGCTAATATGCATGCCATATCTTTCTTAATTTATATATAAACCTTCTTGACGACAATCTAACCATCGCAAAACGTTAGTAGCGGTCGGTGGCGTCGCATTGATACTTGCAACGGCATTTTTAAGTCGAAATTTTTTGAGAGGGCAATAGGTTGCCGTCACTAGTAATTTTTCAATAGGCAATTTTCGTTGACTAGACATCACCATTGGTCTTTAGCGACGACAACTTCACTTTTCACGACGACACTACGTTATGGTTGATTCATGTATATAAATTTTTGTTGGCATAGCTGAGTAGCCAACGGTAGCTGAAAGACCCTCATTGTATACGTAGGAATCGATCGAGTCACAATTTTAATAAGTGTCTCTCTACCACCCTTCGATAACAAATTAATACTTAACTGAAATTTTAATTTCAGTTGTGACTTTCGTTTATAAGGAGAATTGGTTGTCATTCAAAAAAACATTTTTGTCATTATCTGGAGAATTTGCTTTCGTTCAAAAAAAGGATAATCGACTTCATATAATAGATGAATTTTATTCTTATTATTTTGGTCGAATAAAGATAACATGACTGGTCATTTTTTCCAGTTTTGACATTTCAAACTAAGGGCATCTAATTTACCCATGTATAACAATGCAAGCTATGAGCATCAAAGTTGTGCATGCATGGTCCGTTAGGTTGAATAATCCATGAACAGTTTCTACACTTATCTCGGCCTTGGTCGTATATGTCTCCCCAGTGTTGAATAACCTGGCGTTGATCATTTACCCAATCAAATTGACACTTAAAATATGTCGGGAAGAGAATACTAGTTCGAAAAGAAAAATTGAAGGACGCATGAAGGGCGAGGCGATGGGTACCCAAATCATCGTTCAAGGACCAACAATGAGCTAAGAGAACCATGTCTCCACCCAACTCATTAGCAATTGTAACATGAACTTTTCTTAATGGCAAACTAGCTGTACACAGAGTTAGGAACAAGAAAAGCAACGATACAAGTAAATTGACGTGAATGTAAGACACCATGACTGTGTTTGAGAGAATACTTTTCTTCATATAAAGGTTCGCTATTTATAGTGCTTCACATTTAATGTATTTGCAAACGTGGAATTATAGATATGATTCGCTGAATCATATGATGTGTTAAATTTGCTGAAAAATTTATTTTATTCAATTACTAAAACAGGGGGTGGTTTTTTTGTGTAGAGAATTTAATTAATATATATTCATGTCCCATTATACTTTATTCCCAATTGATTTGTCAATATATATTACATTTTTATCTTGTATTTAATTTTATTTCCATATGAGTATTTTTTTGTTGTTGTTGTATATGTCATATGTGTGAACTTGAAAGGCTTTTGCTGGAAATATTATTAATTCATATATTTTTTTTAAATATTTTTAAGGAGATTCTTTATATTTGGCTTTGTTTTTAGTGATTGTAGAGAGCGCGTTTGAATATTTTACTTTGTAACAGTTTGATTTCATACAATGCATTGATCTAACATAGAGGTGCGCTATATTTATAGCTGTGCACTCACATTCAATATATTTGCAAAACTGGAATTTGAACGAGGTTCACTGAATCCATATGGTTGATGCACTTATTAGGTGGATTTTGTAGGAAATTCAATCTAGGTTATGTTTATTATTCATTCACTTTAATTAGTATTTATTTTTTGAAAGGTTAATTAGTATTAAGTTTGACTAGAATTTAATATGTACATGTCCCTTCAAACTTTGTGTCGGGGGTTAAGACTATTCAAGAGTTATGCAGCATTAATCTGCATGTGGTATTTACCAGTCGTGAGGCTCAACGGTTTTTTAAAATCGAAAGAACTGTCTTATTGGCTGTAGAGAATTGAGCCTTGGATGTTAGGCTTGAGGCTATTTGGGTCCGTATTTGGGATCCAGGTGTGTTTATGGCCTAACATCTTGAATTAATAAGTTTGTGGGCCTTGAGTCCTATTGTAGATTATTTACTCAGGGCCGGCTCTGTGTGCTCGGAGGCCCTAGACGAAATTTTTTGAGAGGTCCCATAATTAATAACCAAATAAAATAAAAACATTGGTAGGTATACCAACTCTATTTACCAATACCATGTACCAACCAACTTAAGATTGGTAGGCAAAATCTTGTACCAATACCAACCGTCAAAGTTGGTATACCAACTTAGTTGGTACGGTTGGTACGGTTGGTAGTGGGCCTCTACCAAGTTTAGATTGAGACCCAACAAACTGAAAGGCCCAACTCATTTGAATCCTTTTTTTGGGCCTCTACCAAGCTTTTATCAACTATCAAACTATTCAAACACATTCAAAGTTTCACACATCATATAATTCCAAATGCAACAAGCCAACAATGTCCAAAGTCTTATATAGAAAAATGAGAAAATTAAACAACACGTCTGCAAACACAAGCATTCTTGCTGCCTCAAAGCCTTGGACAAAAGCATTCTTGCAAACACAACAACAAAATAAAATATATATACACATGAATTTTGATTATATAACAACACAACAACACAGCAATTATTTAGTCTTTAAAGACACTTTCACTCTTTCAGTATGATACTCTCAAAATATATAAATGGCATGTTTCACATCAATAATCAGTAGCATATGATGTAGGTCAAATCAAGTGTCTATTTACCTACATCACCAACAACATAAACCCAATGTACATGGCAGCTCAATGTCCAATTGCGAAACTATTCACAGTGCCCAACAAATTAAAGGTCCTGTTGTCCCTTGTAAATAACTTCACATTGCAATTTAACTACTAAACATGGAGGTGCAGGTTAAGAGGTAAAAACGATATAAGGTCTATTCACAGGCAACAACAATGTTTTGATAATTAAAAAACTACACAAAACAAGAGGACTCATCCTAAATAACCAGGAGGACTCATCTTTCTTTCTCTTATGCTCTTCAGTCCACTGAATTTCAAATCACATTGAGCTCTGTTTCCTACTTCCACCCTGTTTTTTTAGTTGCATAGATCACATTAATACTTGCTTTCAAGAAATTAAAGAACCAGACATCCATATTGAGTGTCACTTTGATATCATGATTATGCAATCCTGGGGAAATTGAATTTTTATGACGGAATTATTAAGTCGTTTTCTGATATCAATCAAATATAGTACCTTAACCAATAACCATATCAAACACAAAGAGAGAACAAAATCAACACATAATACGAAAAGAGAAGTAAATGACAGTAAAATGGAGAACAAAATTTAACTTTTGAAAAAAAATAGAGATTAGGAAGTTGATACATATGGAGATTCAAGGCTTGGCGAAAGGCTTCTCAAACGGAGCCGAGTCGAGGTGTTGCCGAGTCGACGGCGAGAGAGGCGAGGTGCTGCCCCGTTGAATCAGTCGAGGTGCTGCGAAGTGGAGGCGCTACCGAAGTCGAGGTGCTGCCGAGTGGAGGCGCTGCCGAGTCGAGGTGCTGCAAAGTGGAGGCGCTGCCGAGTCAAGTCAGTCGATGGCGAGAGAGGCTGAAGTGAAGTGATTCAAGTGAATGAGGGAATAAGTCTGTACTCTCTAAGGATTAGCCGATTAGGTCAATGGTTAGATCAATGATGGAGATTTATCTCCACAAATCTACGGCTAGTATTAGTAGTTTTAATTTTATTTTATTTTTTAATAAAACTCGGTTGGTACATGGTGTACTGTATTTTGAGAAAACTTGTACCACGTACCGACCGACTCTAAGAACTTGGTACGGTACTACTGTACTGAACACTCGGTTACCAACTGTTTGGTATACCAATTTATTTAGTACGGTTGGTACATGGTTAGTTGGTTTCGCCAGGATCTAAATTGCCAGCCCTAAATTTTAGAGGTGATTTTGTGACACCGTGCACAGATAGAAGGCCAGTAACGAAGAAAATGCCAAACCTCAACAAATTGAACGTCTGACACAGAGCTCTTTCCATTTCATCTATACGAAAAAAAAAAAAAAAAAAAAAAAAAACTCACTCCATTTCCATTCCCACATGTTGCTTTCGCAGCTTCCCTGGTTCATCACGAAACAAATTATAGATTACCTGACTCAGTTTCTTCAAAAACCCAAGATAAGAGGGTACTGCTCAAGTTCCCTTGTCCTATCCTTAAATTTTGTTACTCTGTGTCAGTGTCTCCTGTGCGTTCTGGGTTTCTTTAATCCTGAGTTCCAATGATTCAATCCATTTCTAATATCATGGTGCTTGTCACAGTAGCACAATTTAGTTATTTTCTGACATGAGCTCCTTAACAAAAAGTTCACAGTCTTATCACTTTTCTGATTCCATCAAAAGCCCAAATTTGATTACCTTGTTCCACATCGTTTATGGGTGTTTGCTGAAATTGTGCTTCCCAATGGTTCAATCCAATACCGTAGTATAATTTAGCTATTTCTGAGATGGGTTCCTTCAGAAAGTTCATGGCTTTTACTACTATGTTCACAGTTTTGTTACTTTATCTGATTCCTACAAAGGCCCAAGAAGAAGGATTCATATCTGCAGTTATATCGAGTAAAGGCCTCGACTTTACCAAGGACTTGCTGATAGAAGAGGCAATCTCCTCTATAATTCCACTTGAATTGCCTCAAATTGAAAAGTCTGTGAAAATCCCACTTATTGGTCAAGTTGATGTTGCCCTGTCCAATATCACAATATATAGTGTTGATATTGCCTCTTCATATGTGGAGACCGGTGACTCCGGCATTGCTTTGGTTGCTTCAGGAGCCACTGCAAATTTGAGTATGCATTGGCAGTACTCTTACACCACTTGGTTATTTGAAGTTACGGATAATGGGGCCGCCTCTATTCAGGTATGAGGAGACACTCCAGGAGGACTTTGTTAACTATGGTTTTGCTTTGATTGCATTGTGTTATGAAAATGTAGAGCACAGTATTCTCGAAAAATTTATTGCTTGTCATAAGTTTGTAGTTCAGTCCAGTTGGCTTGATATAGAATATAAACAACTTTTAGAGGCAAATCAATATCCCTTGAGTTGAGTTGTGCATTTCTTGGTTAATTTGTAGTTTAGTTCTGTAGGATTGAAATAGAGTTTGTGCAACTCATAGTTATGGATCACCTCATAACCCCCTTGAGTTGAGTTGTGCATGTCTTACTTATTTGTATTTCAGTATTTCAGTTCCATAGGCTAGAGATAGATTTTGTGCAGTTCAAAGTCACGAATAGATAACCCCTTGAGTTGACTTGTGAGGAGTGGCTGGGCTGGAGTTTGTGCAATTTTGTTGATTTATATCATTAATGGCTGTGGATTGTGTTTTGAATTAGAATCAAAGAATTTCCAAATGGGAAAGTAAAAGATTGGTCATTTTATTTTGTGGTTCTTCTGGTTAATATGATTTAAAAATCAGTGGCTTTCACAGAATTGTTAGGCGGAAAGTATGTTTATAGTTAAGTATCAGAAATCATATGGTATGGGAGATGGTTATGTTGTCAAATGCTGACATATGCTACAGTTTGTGAATGTCATTTAAAGTGAAGCATAAGATATTTCCACTGAACTTGGAGTTATGAAAGAAAGTAATGTGTTAATTGAATTAAGATGCAATTTAAGAATACCAAATGAGAATATGAGACGCATTCACCTCAATAGATACAGATAAATATGACTTTAAATCCTGAACCAGTATCTGGCATGCTATTGTACTTGAAAAGATAACCGGTTCTTCGCAAATTAAATAGGTACCAGATAAACACTTAAAATTCTGAACCAGTATATGGCATGCTATTGTACTTGTAGCATGCTATTGTACTTGTAAAGATAACGGTTCTTCGCAAATTCAATAGATATGATAAGGACTCAAATCCTGAACCAGTATCTGACATGCTATTGTGCCTGTAAAGATAACCGTTTCTTTTCTTCACTAATTAATCTGAATCTTCTTTTTCCCCCTCCATTTATTGAGTTAAACATATAACAAAGTGGTGTTGCTTCTGCAAAAGGTTGAAGGTATGGAAGTTGGTGTTACCTTAGCTTTGAAGGACCAACAAGGAAGTCTTAAGCTGTCTGTTTTGGATTGTGGATGCTATGTGAAGGATATTTCCATCAAGTTAGACGGTGGAGCATCTTGGCTTTACCAAGGGTATGCAATCCTCTTAATAGAGTTTGCTTGACTGAGTTTATGTGCTTCTTTGTTTCTGTTAAAAGTTCTTACAACCCCCTTCCCTCTTCCCCCTTTTGGTAGTGGAATCTTCCTCTATATCAACCGAGACCATGTAAGTATCCAGTCTAATATCTTCTTCTCAAAGTCTTTGATCCCTCATCCCTCTTACCTTCTTTCAGGTTAGTGGATGCTTTTGGTGGGCAAATAGTTTCTGCAGTTGAAGAAAATATTGCCAAAAAAGTCGATGAGGGAATAATGAAGCTTGACTCGTCACTACAATCGCTTCCAAAGCAAATCGAGCTGGATGACATTGCTTCTTTGAATGTCACGTTGGTGGACAATCCTGTGCTTAGTAATTCTTCCATTGAATTTCAGATCAATGGTCTATTCACAACTCCTATTGATGATTCGACATCCAGCTTAGACCATAAAGGTTCATTAAATCCTCTTCCGCGCAGTGCTCCAGCTAGGATGGTTGAGATATCATTACATGAAGATGTCTTTAACTCGGTGTCCTTAGTCTATTTCAATGTAAGTTTCATTTTTTATGTTTTTTCCCATAAAATACTGAAAATGGTCGTTTATGTGATCAGTTATCTCCATTCTTTGTATACTGCTTGCTCTCACATTATCTAAGTTACCAGGCTTCAAGATACCCATTAAAAATTGCCTCAGTACTAACTGGCTCAGCCTTGCCTGATTGGCACTTCTATAGCATATAATTCAATTTGCAAAGAGAAGCTGAAATCTTTTTCTCATTTATGTGTTCAGGCAAACTATATGAACTGGATTATTAACAAAATACCAGATCAATCCCTGTTGAACACCGCTGAATGGAGATACATTGTTCCCCAACTGTACAAACAGTATCCAAACAAGGATATGGATCTTAATGTTACTGTATCTTCTCAACCAATCATTACAGTTGTGAACAACGGCATTGACATCATTGTTTACTCTGATGTGACAATTGATGTCATAGATGATGAAGTAATACCAGTTGCCTGCATATCAATGGTACGCTCCATTAAATGCCTGTGTACTCGGATTAATTTCATGCACTCCCTTTAAAATCAGCACTTGCTCCTTTCTTCCTTGTTGTTCATTATGTTTTTCCACTCGCTTTTTGTTAATGCAGCACATTCATGCTTCATGTACTCCAGAGATCCTGAGGAGTAAACTATCTGGTATTGTTAAATTGAATGATTTTACCGCATCTTTGAAATGGAGCAAAATTGGTACCGTACACATGCATCTTGTTCAGGTACTTCCTTGTACATATTATTAATTTAAGCCTGTAATGCACTCTCTGCCACCTAATAAACATCAGAGTATTGTTATTGTGGTTTGGTCAACAGAGCAGGCCTTTTGTTTATGCGGGAGTTGAATTTTACCACATAGTACAAGCTTGATTGTTAGTGACCAGCATCTGTTAGAGCTCTATAAAACTTTATCAAATTCCTGTGCCAAACAGATTCAATATTGCATTGTAAATGTTGAACATCTTTTTACGGCATCTATATAAGTTGAGTTTAAGTACTGACATCTATAGAAGTTGAGTTTAAGTACTGACTTGGTATCTACAAATTTTTTTGTCAAATTTGCTAGTCTTTAGCTTCCTCGATCAGGTAGCCTGGAATACTTGAGGGAGTTTCTGTTTTCCTCTTATTGTGCTCCATTTGATATTAACTTCATCAAGAATATATACTGCAGGCAGTGTTGTCAACGGTCCTCAGAACTGTTGTCGTGCCTTATGTGAATTTATGGCTCTGGAAAGGACTACCTTTACCACTTCCGCATGGATTTACCCTTCATAATTCTGAAACCTTCTCCACCAATTCAAGGCTTACAGTATACAGTGATGTTGCGTTTCTAGAACAATAACTGACACATCGTCAGCAGGAAGCTCGGTCAAACCAGAGAGCTATACACCATACACAAAATTAGTATTAGTGCTTATTTTCTGTGGAGAGGTTAGTTTATAGCGTATGTAAGTCACTGAAAAGCAAGTTACGAGGCAAGGTTAGTCAAGCACGTTTGCTTTTCTTGTAAATGCAGTTCTTTTTTAGGATTCTGGTGTAAAGATTTTGAACTAGCTAGACTGGTTATGGGTTCAATTTTGACTGGCATTAGGGGGTTAGATGTTTAATTGGAGTCAGTATATGCATTTGAAGTGCAAATTATCATGTAAAAGGGTTTAAATGTAATGTACTCAAATAGTCAAATAGTTATGATTAGAGTGAAATGTAAGACTGCAAGGTGTATAAAGGTACAAAAAGCCATAAAGGTATACAGTTAAAGAGAATATTCGAAAGCCATGCAAGACTGCAAGGGTTAAAATGTTATACATAAGTTGAAAAGAGTCGCATTAAATAAAGGAGACCGAAGAAGGTTTCAACTTTCCAAGTTATCGTGTATAACACCATAGTTTCTTGTTATGTCTGTTCATAATACACACCATAGTTTCTTGTTATGTCTGTTCATGACAGCGAAGGGTATATAATGGTCGCTCTAGCCTTAAGCTAGCACAATTTTCTAGTATTTTGATTACACTACATCTAAAGGTGTTTCGATTTTCTTGTAACCATGCTCTTTTGAGTCCCTATTAATTATAAGAATTTCCTTGATTGAAAAATATTAATAAAGGAGACTGAAATTTGCATTTCTCATTTTACAATCTACATTCCATATTTTCATTTTTGGTAAAAACTCTTATAAAGAGCAAGGAAAAAAAAAAAACATGACACTAAACAAATAGGAAAGAGCCAACTATTGCCCAACCTCAGCCTGCATCATCTCCAACCTCTTCTTCAAATGCTCCTCATATGACATCTCCACCAACATGACATGATTAACATGTTGTTCACCTAAATCATCTCATCCCGCCTCCACTATTGAAGTATCTAGTCCAAATGATTGAGTTTCCTGCACGTCCTCATTTCTTGCGCATCTCTCTCACTGTTCCTATGTCTTTGGTTCTTCCCACGTCTAGGTTTGGGTCGAGTATTTGGACGAGACCTAACTTGGCCAATTGGTGGACCAAAGATCGGTCATAAGGGTCCAGTCCATGTGATAATAGACCACAAACCTTGCACATACCCGAAATTTCTAATAGTGCAAATGCACTAGGGTTTTAACGGCCCAAAATCCAAAGCTCTTGCCCATTCAGATATTGCACCGAACGTCCACAAGAGCTATAAACCTCTGTTCCTCTGACGTACCCACAATTTAGACTGTAAGGATCGGGTTTGAGAAAACGCCCCATCGACGACCCAATTAGGCTAGGTTATCGAAGCTAATGCGGACAACCGAAATTAAATTCAAGGACACGTAGTTTCATGCAGCCACGAGGAGCTCGCAACCAATGCATTTCATGATTTGTCGCCTCCAAAAGTAGACACGCAGACATCGACAAAGCCCACATGTTCTCAAGAGGAAAAGATGATTTATTGTAAATAAATTACACATAAAACTAAAACCTTATAAGAAAAACACATAATAGATAGAACATAACCACACGCAAAGACCCAAATCATACTTTTGGTACCAAAAGACATCTTCCTTATAGGCTCGAAGAATACAATTGTACAGAATAAAACTTATTACATTGCAGTTTATAAAGAGTTTAGGAATTGAGACGCTAATAAGTTTCAAAAGAATGTCAATTTTTAAGCATGCCCACAATCAAAACCGCAAAAAACTTTAAACCGCCACGTGTTTCTTTATTTGAACACTGATATCGGAGAACCCAATATTCAACATAGAAAAACCAACATAGAGTTGTGCCCAAAAAACTCACAATATTCAAGAGTAACTATCTTACAATAAAAAGAACACCCACAGTTTTCAAAACCACCTCAATTATAAAATGCACACAATTCTGACATGCATAAACAATTAAAAAAACACACCAACAGTTTTCAAATTTGGCGAAATTTTGAAACGCTCACAATTTCAAAATTAGAATAGATTTTCAAAACCGCCCACAATTTTCAAAACCGCCCACAATTTTAATGTCGTCAATTGTTTCTTACTTAGAAAACCACTATTCGAGAACACTCTATTCTGCCTATAAAAATCAGTACCTAAACTAAATAAATCATATATGCTTCTATCTTCATCTAGTAAAAAATGGTGCTTAACATCTCTAAGGCATGTGAAGGCCAAGATGAAGAGGAATATGGTGCTGGAAGAGATTTGACACTCACATTCAATCGAATCAATGATTTACCATATATAAATAGAGGTATATATATATAGCCCCCTTCCATTGAGGGATCCTTATTTTTGGCTATTTTCTAGGCATAAGGCATTACACCACTTTCCAATTGAATTTTTACATCTCCACCGTTCATATCTTAGGTCTATATGAGTAGATCACCTCTACAAAATTTCATATGATTTGGTGATCGTTAAGACTTTCAAAAGTTTGATTTAGTTTAATGTA
>NC_020493.1:15470763-15488626 GCF_000184155.1 Fragaria vesca subsp. vesca | reverse complement strand
TTTTGATTTAGTTTTAATGATTTTGAACGGTCCAGCTTATGTCAAACTAAAACCGTTGAAGGTCATTAAAACTAAATTAAACTTTTGAAAGTCTTAACGATCACTAAATCATATGAAATTTTGTAAAGGCGATCTACTCATATAGACCTAAGATATGAACGGTGGAGATGTAAAATTATAATCGGGAAGTTCGTGTAATGCCCTATCCCTATAAATGGCTTAAAATAGGGATCCCTCATTGGAAGGGCCCTATATATATATATATATACAGGTCCAGTTCGAGGGACATCAAATTTGACACAAATTTTGACATTGTTTCTTAGCCATTGGATTTTAAAACAATAAACAATCTAGATCAATTTCAAATATAATGGCAACAAATAACTAATTGACTTGGCAAGTGACGTGGACTTACCTAATTTCTTAAAATCTAGAAACCAAAAAATAGTTGTAAGATTAAGAAAAAAAAACAGATCGCCAAAAAAAAAAATAGACAGAAGAACACAAACACTTTGATCGGATCAAGTGTTTTCAAACCGGGACACTTTGATCAAGTTGCATAAAAGCTTAGTTAGATAATGATTGCTAGAACAATATTGAGAGTTTTAATTTGATATTATTAAACATCTAGGCTTTCTGCCCTTTGTGTATATTTCGTTAAATTAATCTAACTTGAAATAAACTGTTGGTACTCAATTCAGATCATAAAGCTGTAGCTCTAACATGTAAGATCTTCATATATTGACCAATGACTATGGAGAAATCAATTATAAAGAACATTGCTGCAAATATGTGGTTTTCAAATCAAGGTTCAACTTTGGTGATATCATATCGTTTTATGCACAAAAAAATCTTACAGCGTTGCATCATTGTGCTCCTTTTTTTTTTNTTTTTTTCTTTTTCCTATCTGTTGTTCTTTCTGTTGTATCTTTATTTTCTTTTACTTTCTTAATTTTTTTTTTTTTAGTTTTTTTTAGAACTACGTAACTAAATTAGTTTAGTTTTCGGTTTACCTAAGTTTAATTTTTTAATTTTAGTTTTCTTTTTTTCCTTTTTCCTTTTTTGTTTTTAGTTTGTTATTTAGTTTAGTTAGTAAAGTTAGTAACTAAACTACCGTACGTACTCCGTTCGCCACGTATATTTAGTTTGTTTGTTTCGTCTAACTNTTAAGTTTAATTTAATAATTAACTTCGTACGTCCTTACTTATTTAATTTAAACTAACAAGAACTAAGAAACTAGTATAACTAAATTGTNTATAATTGTGTGTTCTTACGTAACTAACTATATATATATATATATATATATATATATATAATTTCTATTGTTATTTTTATTTTTTTCATCTCGGTGTCTCTCCTTGAACGTTTATATTTTAGTATTCCTTACATCTTGTTCTTCTTGTGTGATAATGATTTCCCTTCTTTGGTGTAACCGCAAATTTCAGAGGCTTCGGTGTAGTCGATAAAGCCTTTGTTCCATTGCTGGAGGAGGTTTGTTCCTTCCGCCCTTCTCTGGTTGAATGTATGCAGGACCAAGGCGAGCAGTTCACTCAATGGGCGTTCACAACATTGGGTCGATTGTTGTATTTTCTGAACACCAGAGAGCCTCAGAAACTGACAGCGCAATCTCGTCAAGACCTGAGGAAGTTATGGGAAGAGTTTCAGGTCTTCAAATTCGACTTGAGTTGGGTCAAGGAAGATTTTATAACAGCCTTGGGTATGAAGGACGAAGTTGAAAGAGCAAAAAAGTTGAGGGAGGAAATGAACACTCTAGACACTCAAAGGAAGAGGCTCAAGGCCGAGCTTGCTGCAGTGGAAGTAAATTTTGAGGAAGCTTAACAGAAGGCAACCGATATTGAATGGTTGATTGACGGTGGTTGATTGACGGTGGCCAAAGTATAAAACTAGCTAGATTGCGTGTCATACAATAGTTATCTTCATAGCCTCTCATTACTTGTTGAAGATATGCAACTGAAGGCAGAGTGCCACTAGGATATGTTATAAACTTGTGAAACTTACGGAATTTATGAAATGGCTTCGACATGTTCACAACTTTGGGTTCTCACTTTTCAGCTATACTCTCTAAAGACTAGAACTGCATTATTTTTCTCGTTTCGCCAGCAGTGGGTAGTAAAGTTTCTCGGTTACTTCGCTAAAGATTTGCAAGTTCAGACAAAGTTTAGTCAGCATTTGTTATAAACTTATGTAATGGTTCAACATTTTAAGAATATTTTGTAACATTTTGTACATATGAGTACTTCATGACAATTCATTACTCTTGTGTTTTCTGGATGCCAAGATTTTTTCTTTTTGTGTGTGGATATATTTAGACAAATAATGAAAGAGATTTAAGATCTAGCAACTGCTTATGAAAATTTTGAGGAAGCACAAAGTGAAGTAACATGTGTTAACCAATTAAGAAGTTGTTTGTATGAAGAATATGGGTGAGGTAAGCCTTAGAATGGGTATGACAAATTATATGGATCAAACTAGGTATATAAAGAGAATAAGAAGTAATGGGTGGTATGGGGATTGAGAATAAGAGACTAAAGATTTACCTTGCATCTATTTTCTCCCCTTCTTTTTATATTAAAGACCATTATTGAGGAAACGCGTACATAGTAAAACAACAACAACAATGAAAATTTGTTTACTCAAACTAAACATAGTAAGATCAATTACTCAGCAGAATTACAAGATAACGACCCATCCCTGTGGGGCTGTTAGATATAGCCATTACATAAGTACCTCAACCTCCTAGGCAGTTTATGCACACCCATACAACTAACCTACATTATCAACGCAAGGGTAAAGATGACAGCTACTGTGTGGAGAGGTCTGGTGCCAGTTCTCAGGCCTTAGAGCAAGTCCACTCCCTGGGTCTTTGTTGGGAAGGCCTGGGTCATGGGCGAGACCTGGGTCGCCACGTGGCAGTGATTTTAGGCTGCAGTTTCTACCCACGATTTATGTTTCTGGGTTACCACGTGGTAATGACTGTTTATTGAATTTTATATTATGTATTTTGAATGTGAATAATGATTTTATGTGTTATTAAAATTATGAATAACGTATTGAAATTATAAAAAAGATAATAGATAAATTTTAAAAAAATGACATTAAAATTAATTTTATTTATTACATGACTTAAATTGACAAGACAAGTCTAGGAAAAAAAGAAAAGAAAAATACAATAATTTAAATTTCTAAGTCTAATTATCGACATTCTCATTACAAAAGAAATCGGTGTTTGAAGGGTCATTGAGATTGGTCGGGTTGGTCGAGTCACCGGTCGAAGGTGGTTGAGGAAAGTAATATCCGGGGAAAGGTGTTTGAGGAAATCCACTAGGAAAAGGTGTTTGAGGAAATCCACCAGGAAAAGGTGTTTGGGGATATCCGCCGGGGAAGGATGTGTGGGGATATCCGCCGGGGAAGGATGTGTGGGGATATCCACTAGTTGTATTTTCTTGCCTTTCCGCTATTTCTTTTTGTCTTAACCGCCAATAATCTTTTCTAGGCCCCGGTGACATAGTACTTGGATTTACCTCCATAATCTTTTCTTCTCTCTCTTTGATACGATCTTCCCTCTCTTGGAGTTTGAAGTGCTCATTTCGAAGATCCATTTGCAATCGCATATATTCTCGTTGTTGTTGCTCTTGCAATTGTTTTGCGTATGCCTCGTCGCATTTCTCCCTCGATTGCAATATTGATGATTGGTTGGTTGCAATCGTGACAACAGCGGATGTCATGGGACACGCGTCTTTGGCCGCCTTCTTTCCTTTCCGGGTGGCTTCTTTTGTTGCTTTCCTTCCAATAGGCCTCACATTTGGATTCGGGGGTACCTCATCACTATTTTGGGCCAAGTTGATAGAAGGTTAATCAACTTCTTCATTTTGAGTTGATTGTGAAGCCATCCTTTCACAATCGGCTCCCGTTAATGGTGACTCATGCATCTCCATGTTGCTAGGAATGTCTTGAAACATTTGAAAACCTTCCATGACCGCGTAGCAGTCTTGCGCTTTGAACTCGCTCTTTTGTTTCTTTCCTTTGATCCTTGTCATCTCTTGCTTCCATATATTTTGTGTTTTTTGTACTACAAATTAATAAATAAAACTACAATTAATAAGATGTATGACATACAAGATAATTTATCGATAAGTAAATATTTATCGAAACATACATTAAAAAAAGTTTAATATTCATACCTCATCAACAAGACATGAACCGCTTTTTACCCAATTTTTAGCTTGCCTTATCGCACAATGCCATTGAAGCAATTCTATTTTTAGAGATTTCCACCTCCCTATCATTGCACTTGTTGTTCGAGGGTAAGCATCCGGAAAATTGTCGAAGTAGTGTTTGAGAACATTATCCCAAAATTGCGCTTTCTTTTGATCGGTGCCCTTTTCCGCATAGTGGCTAACAAATCTCCATGACTTGCACAATTGGAGGTCTTCATCGGCTTCCCAAAGTTTTCTATCGGAAGTAGATCCACCGGCCATGAATCGAAACAATAAAAAAGATGAAACTATAGGAGAATGAAAGAAAATAGCTATAGAACTATGGATCACAAATTTTTTGTGTGGTATGAAAAAGGTATAAGAGGGTGATATGTATTTATAGAGAATTGTATAATTTTTTTTTAATTTTTTTCTTACCGTTGGGATTTAAAAAAAAAAACAAACATTTTAAACCGTTGGAAACACAACGGTAATTTTTTCCAACGGTAATTTTTGTTGTATAATTGAATGCTGTTGATCTGCTTTTTTAATTACAACCAACGGTCCAGATTAAATGACCGTTGGATTTGAATTGGAAACCAACCCCAGCTGCTGACGCGTGGCCCTGGCGTCGTCCTCAGCTCCCGCCTTCTCGCTTCGTCCCGCTCCACGCGCTCGCCAGGTCGCTCGTCCGCGCCACGCGCTCGCCAATTCGCTTCTTCCGCGCCACTTGCGCGAGCTGCACATGGCTGACGTCGTGCTTCACATGGCTGACGTCGGCTTTTGGGCTGAGCTGGAGACGAAGGCCCGGGTCTTCAGAAATGGAGGCCTGGGTCACAGGTTTAACCTAGGTAAAGACCCAGTGAAGAAAATTTATGGGTGGACTTGGCTTTTTTTTGCTGGGTCTTCCTTTGAGGTGGAGGAAGGCCTGGATCAGGCTTTTTACCATGGGGTGGACTTGCTCTTACATGCTCTGCTGACACCTCCTGATGAGAATCATTAGTCTCTTCTTCCTTCTCCGTATTTCAACCAGTCTCACATGTACCGATTGCAAGTTGTGCCTTCCCACAACTGCTCCCTGCTTTATATATACCGCTTCAAGTAGCATTTACAACTTCCTCTTGTATAGCTTTCGATCCTTGAGCTTCGATATCTTAGTAATCGGCTTCATCTCTTCTTAGGGGACACCACCACCACTCCCCAAACCTCATGACCTCCAGCGTTCGTTACAGGTTTGAATTCATAGACTGTAACCGACGACTCGGCCACCTGTTGCCCAAACCCTCCTCATATGACATCACCAGCATGACCTAACCAACAACCAAAAGTTGTTCACCTAGATCATCCCATCCCGGGAAACAAATTTGCTCCCCAGCTTTACTTCCCCACCCATCTTGATGAATGACACGTGTCCCTTGTGTTTAATCACTCTAACTATGGTTAACAACTATATATTTATGTTAATTAATTATATTGTTATCTAATTTTACTATAATTCTTTTTTCTTTTTTCTAAACAAACCTACTTCTTTATGTTGGGCAACAAGTTTCGAACTTTGATCTGCTTTTTTTTTGTTTGAGTAATTTGATCTGCTTCTTTA
The DNA here is from genome assembly GCF_000184155.1 of Fragaria vesca subsp. vesca. NCBI lineage: Eukaryota > Viridiplantae > Streptophyta > Magnoliopsida > Rosales > Rosaceae > Fragaria > Fragaria vesca. The sequence continues at coordinate 15,482,809 of NC_020493.1, read as the reverse complement.
TCTGCTCAACAAGTTACAAATCTGCTTCTTCTTGTAATCAAGAATAACATCTGGGCAACAAATTTTGAACTTTGATCAAAGAGATTGCTCCCCACTTTTAAGATCCTTGATTACATCATCAGACATCCAGTTTTAAGCTGCCATATATGCGCTGCAAATGGTTATACCCAACCCAGACATACCCAGATTAAACCCACCAATCCTACATCTCAATGTCATGACTTTTCTTTCTTAATTTTAATTTGCATGACTATTTGTTTTGATTTAGCATTGTGTATCTAAGTTTGGTTTTGATTATTGGTCTCTATTAGTTAAAAGGTTTTGCACAACTATCTGGAAAGTTTTTTGTTCTTGTTGTAAAAAAGAAGCAGATTTGTTTAGAAAGAGAAAAAAAGATTAAAGTAAAATTAGATAATAATATAATTAATTATCATAAATATATGTTTGTTAACCATAGTTAGAGTGGTTAAACCCAAAGGAACGTGGCATTCATCTAAAAGGTGGGGAAGTAAGAATGGGGAGCAAATTTGCTTCCTCTCATCCCGTCTCCGATATTGGAGTATCTAGTCTAGATGATGGAGTTTCCTCCACCTCCTCATTTTGTCGCGCATCTCTCCCACCCTTCCTCGTATCAGTCCCCAACGCTTCCCATGTCTAGGTTTGGGTTGAGTATTTGGTGATGCCATCATCAAAAGTTTGGCCAAACCTAGGTCCACCAAACATCGGTCATAAGGGTTCGGTACATGTGAGAATAGACCACTTGCTTTGCACAGACCCCACAAATGCATTAGGGTTTTGACGCCCCCAAATCCAAACATGTTGCCCATCTAGATATGGCGTTGAACGTCCACAAGAGCTCGAAACCTTAGTTCCTGCGATCCAAGACTCAGAGTCTACAGATCGGGCTTGAAAAAACACCTCATCGACTTGTGACCGATCCTTGTGACTTAAAAATAGATAAGTAATAATTTTAAGCAACTAACTATTTTTTAATTAATTGTAATATTTCTTAAAAAAGTTATCATGTAAATAGAAAAAAAAAATCTCAAATTATCCCCAGACAGACTAAAAAACGAAAAAGAAAAAAAAGAAATTAAAAAACCACAAACAGTCCGTTCCTAACATCACCGGTCCAACATCACCGAACCGGGTCTTACATTTGTTTATATCGAAAGACGAAAATAACCCTCGCTTTCTATTGCGCCTCTCTAAATCTCTGCTTGCTCGCTCGCCCCCATTGATTTTCCAAATCCTATCCGCACCTCGCTCTCTCTCACCTTCACTCCCTCTCCCCTTTCCCTCGTTTTAATCAAAACCTTTTTAACCCAAAACCAATTTTACCCGCCAAACACCTCAACAAATCCCCTCCTTTCAAACCCAAACGGCTACCCCTAGGGCTCGTCCGTACCCCCAACACGACGTCGTCTTATGGATCTGACGCCTAGGGTTGAGAAGCGGCCAATTGCAGACGCGGAATCGGGGGCCCAGCCTAGCAAGAAGCCCAGATGCGAGAGCGACTTGAAGAGAGTGGCCGAGATTGTGCTGGCTTTGTCCACCTTGGCCAAGATTCGAGGCGGTGAGAAGCCGACGGAGCCGGAGATTGGGCTCATCGAGGAGGCGAGGGCCAGGCTGGTCGAGCTCTGCGAGGGTTTGCCGCCTAAGGAGATTGTCGCCAGGGACACGATTTCAGCTGTGATTGAGAATTTGGGGCTTAATCCCAAGGTTAAGGAGCAGGGATTAGGGTTTCGGGGTCCCCAGTTGACGGTTGCCGAGAAGTTTTCGCTGACTAAGAGGAAGGTATGGAGAGCCGATTTTGTTTTTATTTTTGTTTTGTGATTGTTGGTTAGGGTTTGTTTTCGCTAGTATATTGGAATTGTTTTGAGGTTTGTAATGGCCTGATAGTACTGTATAGTTTGTGTTTCGATACGATATGCTATGCCGATTATTAATATGAATGGAATTTAAGAAAAACTATTTGGTTTAGGGGATGGGGTTGGACTTGGTTTTACTGTAACTGTAGGCATAGATGAGAATCTGTAGCCTTGGCACATGATAATTAATCGTGTTGAGTTTCTCGAAAGGTTTCATCTTTGTTTAGATAGGTTTTGGGATCTTTGTAACAAGTTAGGAAACTAGCAGCTGGTCGGGGAAGCTTAAGAATTAGGGTAGAGTTTTGTTTGATGGCACATAGGTGCTTCTGAGTAGAGAAATCTCTGATTTATGATATGTTGGGCTTTTTGTAGATGGATGAATCCAAGAAATATGCTGCACAAACTGCTACATATTCACCTCAACCATTAAAAACAAGCTTCAGTGCAGCTGCTGAAAGCCATGGGATGCCACATACTGTTCGTATGTCAACAGATAACCCGAACCATGCACCAATTTCAGCCGGTGGTTTTGCAGCTTCTCCTCTCGTTCATGTTTCTGCAACAACTCCTACATCTGCACAGTATCAGTTGCCCGTGGGTTCTGGCAGTGTGCCTGGTAGCCATATAGGAAGAGATCCATCTTCCCCAGCATTGCCTAGAGGTGAAAGAGTACAGATAAGAACTGATGGAGGATCCAATGGGTCTTCTTATGCTTATCAAGTACAAGGTAACTAATGTTGTTCAGTTTTAGTTTGTAGTAAGGTGCCATTCTTTTTTTACCTAATCATTAGATTGCTATCCTCTCTCTGCATATCGAAGTATTTACATATTATATATACTCTTTGCAGCAAATTCTTCTGCAAATCATCCACCCGTTAATGCTCCAACTTGGTCAACACAAAATCAAAGTGGACCAGAAAACAAGGTGCCAAGTCATACTTCTGTCAGGGTTGAAGGAACTGCTGGTATGAGTAAGCCAGCAATGACTCCTCTAGCAGCACGAGATCAGAATTCTAGGTCATTTACCTCTCAGCCATCTTCTGGACAAGTGCCTGGCGGACACCAGCCTTCACCAAAAATTCGCTTTGTTCAAACTTCTTCAGTTCCTAATAATCACAACGAGATTGCCAGAATTATTCAGAAATTATTGCAACCACATCTTCCTGATCATCCAACATGGATCCCTCCATCAAGGGATTACATGAGTAAGGCTTTGACTTGCCAAACTTGCCAGATCAGCATCAATGAGGTAGATAATGTTCTTATATGTGATGCATGTGAAAAAGGATATCACATTACATGCGCACAAGCACCTAACCAGAGAGGAATTCCTAGAGGTGAATGGCACTGCACAAGATGCTTGTCGCTAAGCAATGGAAAGCCTTTGCCTCCTAAGTATGGGCGTGTTATGAGAAGTAATATACAATTAAAAGCCCCTTCCAGCACGGTCCCTTCCAGTACAGTTGCTTCCAGCACTGTTGCTTCTGCTACAGTCCCTTCTAGCACGGCTGTAGTTCAGATGTCCTCGGGGAATAACGTGGGAGCTTTAGATCAGAAGGCCTTTGAGCAGAAGATAAATGCACATGTAAGCTCTGTTTCCCCAGATCCTGCTCATGCCGGTGGTGTGGGAACGGACAATATTAAGTCGGAAACAGATTCAAAAGTTTCATTTGCAAGAGCAATGCAAGGGAATAATTTACCATCAAGCAGTGTAAATGCAGATGAGAAACCTGTTTCTGGAAGTTTCTTGTCAAGTGAAACATCATCTAAACAAATAGGTAATCTTGAATTATCTGAACCAAACGGGACACCTTCTCAATCAAGAGCAGAACCTTCTTCTGATTTGTCAAACAAAGATGCTGATCCAAAGATTTCGACTGCAAGTGAAATCGAAGGGAATAAATTTCCATCAAGCAGTAACAATATGGATGAGAAAACTCTTTCTGGAAGTCTTCCTTCTGGGGAAAGGACATCTCAACTGAGAGATACTTCTGAATCATCTAAATCTGACAAGAGACTTTTTGAATCAAGTGCAGAACCACCTGCAGATTTATGCAACAAAGATTCTGATCCAAACATTTCAAGTGCAACAGAAACACAGGTGAATAATTTCCCATCAAGCAGTCAAAGTACGGATGAGAAACCTCTTTCTGGAAGTTTCATGTCTGGTGAAAGATCCACTAGAGAAACAGATAATCCTGAATCATCTAGATTAATTGAATCAAGCGCAGAGCCTCCTTCTGATATATCCAACAAAGATGTTGATTCAAATATTTCAAATGCAAGAGAAATGCAAGGTAATAATTTCTCAACAAACAGTAAAAGTATGGATGAGAAACCTCTTCCTTTAAGTTTCGTGTCTGGTGAAAGTTCATCTCAATAAACTGATGATTCTGAATTATCTATGTTAGATAAGATACCTTATGAATCAAAAACAGAACCTCTTGCTGATTTACCCAATGAAGATATTGATAAGTCTGTTTATTCTCAGCCCTTATCTAACTCAAAAGTTGTTGATCAAGCAGGGCTTCCAAACTGTGGAGAAGATTCTAGCTGTTCTATTAGAGATGTCCAAGATATTGCAAAAGAAAATATTTGTGAAAGTCTTGTAGTTAGCGGTGGGACACTAGAGCATACTAGACTTACCTCTGATGGCTTGCGACCTGTTGAATGGATCGGTGATTCAATTCAAGTTGTCAGTGAAAAACAATTTTACGGTTCTTGTTGTATTGATGGAGTAACATATGAGCTACAAGAACATGCTCTCTTCCAGTCTAGTGATGGCAAATTGATACCCTCTAAACTTCAGGCAAGTAATTTATGAACCATCCCTTGATAGCTGTACCCTAATAATTGAAAGTTATATTGGTGTTAATATTTCAGTCAGTCTTGTGTTATAGATCACCTGTTATTTCTGTCACTAAGTTATCAGTGATTGTGTATTGAAACTTTTTCATCTCCTTGTAGTCAATGTGGGAGGATATGAAAAGCGGGTCAAAGTGGGTTATAGTTAACACATGTTACTTTCCTAGTGACTTACCAGAGAATGTTGGTCGGCCATCTACACCTGAAAGTAATGAGGTACTTTATCTTGCATACATAATTGTGTGTATGTATGTTTTGCAAATTGTTTTATTCACCTAGTGTTTATCCTTTTATTGGTGTAATTCCAGATACCACACTATTGATTTGTAGACAAATTTTCTCTGATTTTAATTTCAAAATTCTTTTTTAATTCTTTTTATTTATGGAAGTTCATATCAAATTCATTGTTTCTGCACAACAGGTGTACGAATCTAATCATGAAAGCACTGTAATGGCGGGCTTAATTCAAGGTCCATGTGAAGTTCTTCCTCTTGCTAAGTTCAATGAAGAAATTGAAAGACGGAGCCAATTAGGAGCTGATACAAATAATGAACTACCACCAGTTTTTCTGTGCAAGTATGACTACTTCAGTTCTTACATGTCATCCGAATAAATAATAGTTTTTCTTGTACGTGTTTCCAAAGGAAGAGTAGAGATTTTTTTTTTTTTTTTTTTTTTTGCATAATAGATCTTCACTCAGAATCATCCTGCAAAAGATCAGCTGCTCTGCATACATGTGTGTTTGCGAGCGTAATCTTGCACAAACTGTTGATACTGTAAATGATATTATGTCTTTATTTTTGTTTTTATTTCTTCTCGTCTTGGTGGAATATGTTAACCTTGTCTTTTATGAATATGTGCTTATATGTTTTTTGTATTTTTGCAGATGGAATTATGATGAGTTCAAGGGGTTATTGCAGCCTGTTTCCCAATAATCCAGTTATAGGTGTATTTTTGGTGGTCTCCTATTCTTTTTTTGTTATGGCAGCTGGTTCATGCTCTCTTTGATCAGGTATCTGAAAGACATTGTGATACCATTGTATACATTGTAGCTCTGTTTATTGTTTTATCTCTTGTGTTGAATAATACTCGTTTGTGGTAACAACTAGTGAAATGGACTAATATTTAATGCTATGAAGAACAATTCATAGTTGATAAATAATCATTATTGGTGGATATACAGCGAATGAAATGCCAATATCATGATTAGAGTTTCTAGGAACTGTATCATTAGTTCTGTTATTGTTGTGTTCTTGATGCTTGGGATCTACACGTGACCTTCAGTATCTCTAAAATTGGGCAGACTACTATGTCTCTGATCTTTTCCAGTCCCAAGTGATTCTTAATTGTATAACGCTTTTCCTCTGCTAGAATATATGGGAGTGGCTTACTGAGTTTTTTGTCAATACAGGGTATTGTGTTTCCAATGGAGCATGCTTGGCTATTCTACACAAGGAGTTCCATGGTCATCTCTGTAAATTAGGTTATATCTGTTTTTTATTTGACCTAACAATTGCAAGGGTACGCACAATAGCAGTTCAACGTAATCTTTCATTCCCCTTTTTCTCTTTCTTCATTCCTTTTATTACAGTATGAATGTATGATATTAGTGGTATCAGTCATAAATATAAAATCATTAAATGATCATCTTCTTCGTGTGTATGTTATTTGTTAAGCAATAGAGCATGGAGTGAAATTGCTCGAGATTAATTTATCTTAGAGTCCATTATTTTCTGGGAAAAAGATAATTATTATCTTAGATATTCAGCAACTGTAAGAAGGAAAAGGGCGGTTGCAGACCCTTTATCCATATAATCAAATAAAAAAAATACTTTAATTGAAGTATACAAACATATACCTAGGTTGAATCTGTTTTTCTATTTATCTTGTCGAAAAAAAAAACCTAGGTTGAATCGAAGAGCATAAAAAGTATATCAACCCAAGCAAAACCCTAGGGAAAATGGCTACCACCATGCTGCGATCCGAGCCGCTCCGTGCTGGCAGTTAAACCGTCTGCAGCAACACCAACTTTGCTACAGTGGGTTAGTGGTGAACAAGGCTGTCATCACTAATCACCAACACCAAGCCCTCTCTCTAGCTTGTTAAGAGTTCTAAATAACATTTAACATGAACATCGCCTCCGATCTTGTTCTAGAAAGGACTCGGACGATTAAAAATAGCGAAAATGCCTATTTGCACAAAAATATGTAAATTAGAACATATGATCCAATCGCAACTATCCGGCAACACCACCACCACCATCGAAGCATTGCCACCACCTGCAACGGCACCATACCTTGCAACATCACCCTAGGAGGAGGCTAAAGCCTACAAGGATCTCCGAGTGTGGAGTGCTCTTTTAATAACTTACCTTAAATTCTCCAAAGTATTACTCATGCCTCAACGAACGAATTCATATGAAGATGAATAAATGCAACACATACGTTACCCTCTTAGGTAAACAAGATAAATGCACAACAAGAACTGGTCTGAACATTGTAGAGCTCAGTTTTGTGACTTCGTCCATATAAAGTCACTATGATGAAAGCTAAAACTAGACTCAAGTGTGTCCCCCAATTAGACAACCTGCAATAGCCAATGAGGCCAGCTGACCCAACCAGAGGCCACCATCCCGTCGCCGCCGTAAGGATTAACTAGCTCGCCGATTCCTAAACCCACCACCACAGCACCACGATCCCAACCACAAAACTGGGTCACAGTCGAAAAGAATAAATATTAACAATAATAACTGCCATGAGGCTCGTGATCCAATCCTTAGAAAGAAAATTATAAAATGAGACCCTAAATTTCATGCAGACTTCTGATTCCCAATGCCGTTAAATTAGTTGCTATGGCTACATAACTAGATCCGAATCTATACCCGGCCATTTTTAATGCATGAGATGTAGAGCTCAAGCATACCTTGATGATATTTCTGCTGTCGCTAGAGGTAGGCGATGTTCCTGTTTCAGCTCTTAATATATTTTCTTGTTATAAAGAAGAAGAAGATTTGCTCAGTATCATATTTTCATCACTTAATAGTTTGGTCCATTCGTCCAAATATGGTTATACTTGGATTTCTTCTCTCATTTGCTTTTAATATTCATCCCTAATGATCAATTTAATGGGTTGAATTCTCTTTATTAGACATTGATCGGGAGTAATTCATAGAATGAAAACCAACTATTCATACAATTGTGGACGATTTCATACTGATAAAAAATCAGTCTGCCTAGTCCTGAATTGTAAAGTTGATTTAACAGAGTTGATTCGTTTCATCATTGGTACGTGTCTTATAGTTCCCAAATTTGAAGTATTTTCTTTCATTTGAGCACAAAGCACGGTGCAACAACTTAGAATACATGTCTCTGATCATTTTCCATATATGGTTTCATCACATTCATCATCAAAAATCATTTGGAACATGGGCTAAGTATACGAAAATTCAATCTAAGCTTGTAAACCAATCAAGCATAGCAAAAGTCCTCCTCCTTGAGGATCTACAATACATAAATTAAATTACTTGGGGAATTAGATCTATCTAGAAACATATAATATAGAAGAAGCTATGACCTATTAATTAAATGATTTCATGGATATATCTATATGTCACACATGCAGTCTTCTAGACTTATCTTTGTCGTCACATAACCCAACCCCATGTTTGATTGTGCCCCATATTTTCAGTACCAAACTATTACTATGTTTTGAATGATTGTAGGATGGTTGTTCCTCCAATGAGTTACAAAATCATGCTTCTGGGATAAGGATGGATAACCATTTATCCTAGTCTGCCTTTAAGAAGCTAAGAATTTTGTCCCAGAAAAAAAATGCATGTCAACTAGTGTCATATACATATACAGTTCCTATCCAGAACGAAGCTTCGTTATGAGAATAAAGTGTGAAGTTTTTTATTTAACACACTTTTCGGTTATATTTTTGACACACTTTACTCTGGATAGGAACTATACACACACACAATTAGATCATCGCCAATGTAATTATAATTCCTTGACCAAAACAAAAAAAAGTAATTATAATTCCTAGTTGATTATTAGCTTACAGTCTTACACATACATTTAAATCTTCCTATTGGCTACGTACCATTTAAGGGTTTAGGGTTTAGGCTACCATTTAATGTGTCCAACAGTCATTTCTCCTAGCCTCCATCAAATCATATGACTAATTAAGCTCTTGCCTTATTGTTGCCCCTGCCGGCCAGTTTCCTTAGAACTATCTGGAAGTGATATCTAACTAGTAATCGACACCAACTACTTATTGTTCTAGCTATATCAACAATTTATAGTTTTACAAAAGTACATTAAGAAGTTCGAATTATCATATTGGCCAGTTAAGCCTACCTAGCTAGCTAATGTCGAGTGCGGGAGGATCAAAAATGCAATTAGATACGTAAACCCTAAAGACCTAAACCCATGATACTATCTTTCTGAGCACTCGATCGACCATTATATACCAACATCATATTGTCACACAGACCTAACTTCGTAGTTGTATTATTCACACTGAAAATACATAAGAAAATGGAGATTTGATTCATAGGCTCGAAAATCTCAAATCCGTAAAGCCAACAAGAGTCTATAGACATGCATACAAATATATTTTCTTTTCAGAAATCTATAACAATCTTAACTCTTTGATCTTGATCATTCTTGTCTGCAATCTGGGTTTAATCTCTGACTGAATTTACATCCGTTACGTTTTATTAACAAACGTCAGAAGAGTACCTTGTAAACATCGAATTATTGTCTACAATATATCCAGTAGATGTCGTGGTCATATACACACACACATGCAGACACTGTTTCAGACAAACTGAAAGTTTGAAGGGACATGCACTACAAAAGGTCGATGATATTTTCCTCTCATGCATTTTGGTCCCATCTGTCTGCGAAGGAGACAAGCCAGCCGCCCCCTCTAAGCAACAATTGTAATTTTACAATTTTTACTGCATCTTCAAATCCTTGGCCTCCGTATCCAAATCCAATTGACATATCTATTCAATTCCAGTCGACAAACCAAGCGTCATGATCGACTCCATAGCACAAAAGCATTCACAACTACCATCCTCTTTTTTGACCACCTTACTAACCATTTAACCCTTTTCTTCAAGAAACCCTAAAGCCAGGGTAGAGTGATTGTGGGTCACCCTCAGTCCAACGACCACCTTGACTGCAAAGTAGAGCTATTATAATGGAAAAGAAGGGTTCGTATCGACTTTGTATGGAGCTTTTGCATGCCCTAATTGGGAGGAGGAGGTATATAAAGCAAAAGCTGTAGGATATTAGGGTTGTTTTATTGAGGTTAAAGATGGTTAAAGGTGGGTGATCGACAAAGATGAAGAAAGTTGGCCGGCTTTTGTTTCATGTGAACCGGCGACTATCACGGCGGTGTGTAAGTAGAGACTTTGAGTCGTCGACACAGAATCAGAAAGAAGCTGCAAAAAGAGGGTCATAGTCTCACATATAGCTCACATGATACCATTAGTTTCTGAAAAAGTGCAAATGACACAGAGCAATAAGATCGAGCTAGCAGCAAGATTCCGGATCTAGCTAGGTTAGAATTTAAATAAAATTGAAGAGCTGGATCAATCACCAACATGAAATTGTAGCTCAATCAAGCTCCATAATATATCATCCTTTGTCTATATACTTATTGGATAATGTTCTTCGGTTCTTCCTTGTTTTGTTTTGTACGATTTAATTTCTTTTGAATGGAAGATGATCTTATGCCAATTGCCAAACTCTTAATTTTAACAACTGAGAAATAAGTTTAATTGGTTTTCTAGCTAGCTACCATCGATCAAGTGCATGTAGTACAGATCCGATTTGATCTTAAACATATCAAACTTTTTAAAACTTCATTACTTGAGTGTGATTTAGTGTGATACGGTGATACCCCTATAAGAAATTACAACATATTAAAGAATGATTGGAGACCCATGCATACATAATTTGTTAGAAAAACAAAGCGTACGTTTAATATTTTTTATAAATTAAAGATGGAGGTTGGTGATAGAACAAAAAGAAAATCAAAGTCCCCCAAAAGTTAGATCAAGTCAGGAAAATCAAGAATCCCTTTTCTTGATTTAGCTAGGTTTAAAATGTGGAAGAGCGCACCAAACCAAGCATTTGGTCTTTCGGTTGAGAAAGTAGTCGATCGATTTGTTAGACAGACTTTACGTGATCAACAGTAGCTCTAGAATTTTAGGATAACTTTGATTTTCGTATGAGAGTAGTAGTTGTGTGGAATCGTTATAATTCTTAGAACTTGAGCGGTGCCTTTTGTTTTCTCATGTAATTTGTTGGCATTTGCTAATTACCTACGTAGCAACACTAATCCAACAAAGGCTAGAAGCCTAATTAGTAGTTAAAAAGGGTTAGGTACAAATTGAACCTTGATTTCTGGGTGATGGTTAAATTAATAAGACCATAATTATTCATCATTTGGCTTTTAGTAGATATCTTTGATTTCCATTATCCAATAAAGTCCTCATAAGCTACGTACCCGACAATCCTCAATATAATCATGTCTCTATCTGTGTATTTGCATACGTACTTAAACTTTAAGATATATAATGTTTGTTCATCAGTTCATTGTTGTCATTATACGTTGTAGTAGGAGGAAATATAATTGGTTAATAATTCTATCAAAATGAAAGACACCATAACCTAGCAAATGTTTCATGTCGATCTCATTATGCTGCAAACCATGTGATCGATGCTTGTATATAATACTAGACATACATGTAAGTTGCACTCCACTGTTTCCCTAATTGGAATTGAAGCTACTGAAGGTGTTGGTGCACTCTTTCCTCTTTCAGTATGATCGCTACTTATGGTAGTGATGCTAGACAGTGTGTGTGTGTGTGAAGGACTTTACACAATTGGATTGTCATACTAATTTTAATTTGTCACTTGATTAATGAGGGGTTAATTATGCTACATATATTGCTACTCATTCACCAAGGTTGAGGAAAAACCCTCCGCGAAACCAACTCTCTCTCTCTCTCTCTCTCTCTCTCATGTTATTTCTCAACATGCATGTTCAACTGTAGCATATGGTTTTCCTAGCTAGAGGAGGACGTCGAACCTTTGCTGAAATTTTCGTATGATTACCTGAAGGATCGTTGCTCTCTATGTGGCCTTAATTATTACTTATGCAGGTGCACACTATGAAGAACCACCCTTGGTTGATCAAACTACAGCTAGGGTTTTGGGTTTCACAGGTTCTTCTTCAAGGTACCCTAGCGACGGAAAAATGATAAATGATTCATTACAAATGCATTATTT
>NC_020493.1:15441666-15470031 GCF_000184155.1 Fragaria vesca subsp. vesca | reverse complement strand
TCATTTGGATGACTTAACGATCACCAAATTTTCTGAAAATTTGTAGAAATGATCTACTCATATAGTCCAACGAACGGAACGGTGAAGATTTGATTTTGTAATCGAAAAGTTCGTCAAATGATCTATCCCTAAAAATGAACAAAAAAAGGGATCCCTCATTGAAAGGGCCCTGTATATATATGTTTATGCAGTTGAAAACCTTCTTTTCATTTCTACCCCACTGTCACATACAACATTCTGATAATTTACCATGGGTTCAAATGACGACATGAACAATGGTGAGAGCAACAATGGATGGAAAGTGAAAGACAACGTCCATGGCACTGATGGCAGCAACTCCAAATCCAGGTTAGCTTAGTTTAGGTTTTGTATTTACAGTCTTGTGAACTGTAAGATAGTAAAGACACAATGGTAAAATTCGATTGAGAGTTTATCATTAAACTTCAACGTAACCAATTCAATCTGTAATGTCAAGGATGAAATACATGTTTTTCCAGGTTTTTGGAGATATCATATGCGTAAATACTTGAGGTTTGTTTCGTATTGGTTTTTTTTTTTTTTTTACCCGATGAAGATAGTTTCCGATAGTACGTTCGTCAAATTCCCTAAATAATATGCACTTCCATCGCTTCTTTAACAATTTTGACTTGGTCCGATTTTTATATATTATTAGTTTTAGTAATAGAAAATATACTTTTATTGTCTTTAATAATTTTGACATGGTCCGATTTGGGCCTTTTATGAGTTTTATTGATTAAAAGAAGTGCTTCTTTTTTAATTGTAAAAAAAAAAAATGTACTTCGATCAAGTCTGCAACCTAACTCTCAAAATGTGAAATTGAAAATTGAACAACGCTGAAGTGAACAGTTAGTTCTTTTTTTTTTTTGGAACAAATTACCAGTGCGCCTACCCTAAAACCTATATTAATGAAATTATTAAATACGGACGCTTCATATTCTCTAAGTCTAAAATATGTCTTTTATCATTTAAATGATACTGGTATGTCATCGTTTTATTATAAAAGCAAACATAGTAGCCATAAAAACACAACCCTCATGCCTTAATAGTTTAATTTGTCGTCAGAATTTCGTTTTAGTATTCGACAATAATACTAGTGGAATTGGAAATGTGTGTATAAACCTATGAGTATATATACACTACTAAGTAGCACCTATAAATTTTTGAGTAAATTTAAAGAGGCAAGTCACATCAACTCCAACTTGGTGCACATGGAAAATTCTTTAGGGAACACAATTAAAGAGCTAGCTCCCCATCATATCACTCCTAAAATTATATGCAGTGTTTCATAATTTCATTGTCACTCTTCTCAAAAACATACATTTACCCTTCTCTCTCTCTCCCCCTCTCCCTCTATATATACTCGCCCTTTTCTCACTTCCCCCTTCAAACCTCTCGGTACAAATTAATCATATTCTCACCCAAGTTTCTTTCTCTCTTTCTGATCATACTATTCAAATGGCTCCAAAGGGAGACAATGTCGTAGTCTCTAACGTAAAACTTGAGAGGATTTTTAGCATGAAAGGAGGCAAAGGAGAAGCCAGCTATGCCAACAATTCCCAAGCCCAGGTTGGACCAGTTTGACATTACTAATTTACTATTCACCATCAAGCACTAAATCGTTTTGTTGTTTGATTTAGTTTATGTTCTTATTGTGTTTCTAAATCATTTTCAGGCCATACATGCAAGATCTATGCTTCATCTTCTGAAAGAAACCCTAGACAGTGTTCAGTTGAGTTCTCCCGATGTTCCCTTTGTGGTTGTGGACTTGGGATGCTCCAGCGGAAGCAACACCATTTACATCGTTGATGTGATCATCAAGCACATTACCAAGCGTTACGAGGCCTCCGGAATTGACCCGCCGGAGTTCTCTGCGTTTTTCTCCGACCTTCCTAGCAACGATTTCAACACTCTCTTCCAGCTCCTTCCTCCTCTGGCCAACTACGGAGCTGGGAGCATGGAGGAGTGCCTCGCCGCCGATAACCACCGCTCGTACTTTGCGGCAGGAGTTCCGGGTTCCTTTTACCGGAGGCTTTTCCCGTCCAGGTCCATTGACCTCTTTCACTCGGCGTTTTCCCTGCATTGGCTTTCTCAGGTGAATATTGTTCATTCTGGTCAGTTGCTTTATCATTTTTTTACTGTAATTTAAAATATAACCTACTACAAAATTCTAGGTTGGTGATGACATGAATATGAAACCGATAAAATATTTCCGAGGATCTGACAGCATTTGAATATGCCGCATTTTAAGCAAAAGAAAGTAGACAAATGTATTATCCATTTCCTATATTTAACATCTGTTTTCTATACCCGGCTTTGAGTAGGTCAAAAGTAAACTGCCAAAAATTCTGGTCTTCGAGTTGGAAGAAAGTAGCTAAGTTCGTAAAAGACAGTGATAATTGTTTTGAAACAGACACATTATTTATATCCCTCAGTCAATTTGTACAAATTTAATTATATTACTTTCATAGCATGGTAATATTATGATTTACCTGTTCTTACTGTACGTTGTTTGCAAATCTCCTAGTTGGATTAGCTAATCAACTCAGTAACTAAGCTTGGAATTATATAATGGTACATGAATTAGGGTTCTTAAATCACATAATCATTCCTTCCAACTTTCAACTTTCAAGCATGACTAAAGCAATCCTTTCCTATTTCTCCAAGACAAGTATACAAATTTCGAGTTGTCCTGAAAAAGACTCACTGCATTTGGTCGAGGCAATAAAGCCAAGTGGCCGGGCTGGACCAAAAATGATCAAACAAAAGTACTGTGAGCCTGCTGGTTTTCATGAAGAATTTTAGACACAAGATATATAGCTCATGAGAGTGATCTTACTAGCTACTTTATGCTGTTATGCATGCTTTGTTCTGGTGTGTCACGAGTAGTCAAAATCTAACTATACTATCTATGTACGTATATAAATACGTATGTGTGATACATATACAGGTGCCGGAGAGTGTGGTGGACAAGCGATCGGCGGCGTACAACAAAGGGAGGGTGTTCATCCACGGCGCGGAGGAGTGCACGGCCAAGGCTTATAAGAAGCAGTATCAGACAGACCTAGCAAGCTTCCTGCTAGCAAGATCAAAGGAGATGAAGAAAGGTGGCTCCATGTTCCTTGTTTGCCTCGGCAGGACCTCCGTCGACCCCACCGACCAGGGTGGTCCGGGCATTCTCTTCGGGACCCACTTCCAGGATGCCTGGGACGATCTTCTCCAAGAGGTACTTCATTACTCGATCTCAAAGCTATATAGCATAGTGTGTTGATAACTAACTGGCACTGTACATATGTCATGCATAGACCTATGACTAGGTAGTTTTCATTACCTTCTGCTTCTTGGCAGACCAAAAGCAAGCACACCCCATCTGCATTCATCGAGAACCCTAAAGTTTTGAGTCGACTTGGTAGTTGTTTGAGTTTCATTCACGACTTTTTGTAATCTTCGTTAAATCTTAAATTTAATGATTGAATGCGTAAAGAACAGTATTCCGGAACGTCATAGTATTTTTCGGAATGTCGTTTTTCATCTCTTTCTTCTTAGTGAGCAAGAAGGAACGATGTCTTTTTTTTTCTTTTTCTTTTTTATACGAGAAGGATGGTTGGGTTTCATAATGACTTTGATAGTTCGATAGGGAAGATAGATATATGCAAGGTTTAGGTGTTATTGATTTCACAAGACCTAATTATGAGTTTTCACTGGTCATGATTGAGTTACACTAATTCTAGCCGTCGGATGCTCTCACTAAAGTTGATCAAGCCCCTCAATTTATTGATTACTACTACTGTCGGCAAGTGAAATTATAACAACATTGGCTCGTGGATGGCCCATATAATCGCTAATGTCTGATATGAAAGACAAAAGGATCAATGTTCATCATGGATAAAAAAAAAATTCAAAGAAAACTGCCTTCAGCTTAGCAAAGAGTCATCAGTTCATAAAGTCCTCTCCATCAATCAAAGTACCATTCTAAACCGAGTGGTAGAGTTGATTATTGATGCAAGATCTTCTTGGTCTTTCTGTGCGACTGACTTTCCATGCACTAAATAGTACTTGGCTTTTATCTCAGATTAAACAAGAAATTAAGATACTACTTTGTACTGCAGGGTCTTATCACTAGTGAGAAACGTGACACTTTCAACATTCCGGTGTATGCATCAAGTTTGCAAGACTTCAAGGAGGTTGTAGAAGCGGACGGGTCATTCACCATTAACAAGCTTGAGATCTTCAAAGGAGGGAGCCCCCTTGTTGTGAACCAGCCCGATGATGCAGCCGAAGTAGGTCGAGCCCTCGCCAACAGCTGCCGGAGTGTGGCTGGAGTGCTCGTTGATGCACACATCGGCGAGAAACTCAGCAATGAACTATTCCTGCGAGTAGAAAAGAGAGGCGCATCACATGCCAAAGAGCTGCTAGAGAAACTACAATTCTCTCACATCGTGGCTTCACTCTCTTTTTTATAAGTAATGATTCAAGTAATTCATGTTATTGTCTACAATATGATTTACGAATGTGGTACAAATAGTTTTATGTTCTTCATATTGCCTAGTTGGTAGAAGGAAGTAGATAACACGAGAGAAAGAAGAAGAGAAAGAGGGTTGGCTCAACATCGATCAATCCTCTTCTTTGTCTCCCTCTTTTGTGTTTTTGTTTGTGCTATTATTGACTGCAGTATTATTAATATACTTGATGAGCTTCATGACTGTGTGTTCCTCTGATGGAAAACAATTGGGTAAATAAAATCAGTACGTAACCCTTTCCACTTTGGCTTCTTGATAGCTAATTATAATAATGTTCTCTGCATCATATGATATAGCATAGCTAGTTGTATGAATGAGGAGTCTACATTCACTTTGCTTCCATATATTAAAGCTAGCTTCTGTTGTACCAAACAGCTTTTGATCGAAATCCCATTTGAACAAAAGACTGTTCATAGATTCTCAACTTTAATTTAATTTTTGGAAACAAAGTGATGGGCTGCTAGTTAGTAATGTTAGTTATTTCAGTTGCAAAGTAAACCTCAATTATTTATAGAAACTAATCCTCAATAGTTGGTCTCCTTTAAAGTTGAAAACTAGTTTCCAGACCAAAAAGAAAAAGAAAAAGCCAATAAGAACTTGTTACTAATTCATTCATAAATGCAGCAACTTCTTTATTTTGTTACTAACTTGTTACCAATGATCACTTTACAAAAATGCATACAATATTATCATAAACTTGATTCATTCTTCAGAATCTGCATTTGGTGAACAGAAAATGAATATATCAGCCTCTTCTGGTAATCTAAAGCTGACCCTTTTCTTCACCTTCGAACTCTTCCTTGAGCTCAAACAAGAAACATCACTTCTTCTTCTTCCACAGTCAACCACTTCGATCAACAGTCTCTGCTGAGAAAAACTGTGCCTAGAATTAAACTTAGCATCATCATCATTATCACCATGAGAAAAGGGAAAAACCCAGGTGTTGTGTTCAGCTGATTCATCTCTGCATGGCGACGATGTTGAGAACCACTCCTCTAGAGTGAGCTCCTTCACCATTTTCACCTTCTGCTGCTTCTTCTGCCTTTTGGGCTGCTGCACCAACCTTTTCCACATCATGCTCTTTTCTCTCCATAAGCATGATGGCTTCATGAACTCGACAATCGATGTAGTCAAGCTAATACTTCGATCATCATTGGAGTCTTGCTTAGGCAATCTCCGAGGGCTTGAAAATTTCCGAAAGCAAAAGAAACTCCTACCCATTTCTTTGGATTATCCTAGCTGCTAGGAGTAAAAGAGGTCATGAATGGAAGTTATGAGGTTTAAGCATAAATATATAACACGAATCTAAAATATCTTGAGCACATATGTATGTCTCTGATGGTTGGATTCCTCGGAGTCTCAGAGGATATGAATAGGGATCGGAATTTCTTGGTGGGGTACTTGATTCTTATCAACATCGATCAAGTGTACGTGGGTTAGTGTATTAACTCCAGGAGGCAAATGCATGTAAAGATATACAATAACTATCTAGCTAGATAAATATATTTGGAGATGATAATTATTTTAGAAAATTAACTACAAAAGCTCTCCTTGAACCTATCGTTGTAGAGGTCTAACAGTATCTTGATCTCTGTCTGTAGTAAAAGATTCTGGGACAGATCTAGAGATGATGACTGTAAATTGTAAAAGTCATTTAAGATAACTCTTGGATTATCCTCCTTTTCACCGGGACACCACCATTTGTTTGGTAACTTCATCAACAGGTACAAATCCATCACTAGTAAACAAGGTTGTAAATTGCTAGATACATCTTAACAAAGATGAAACCGTCTTAGCGTTAAGGACAAATAAATCGATCTTCTCCTGGCATTCACTGTAAGTACCCAGCAATATTCATAAGCATATTGGCAACTTCTAATTCTGATGCCACAAGATAGCTACTAATAGTTCTATCTCAATGTGCATTTTAATCTAGAGCCATCAGCTTCATTAAAATTATGATATTTTTCTTGCCTTGGTTACATCTATATCCATCAAGTTGTTGTTCCTATGGATGTAGAAAATGAAAGATCTGTCGGTTTGTTTTTGGAGTTTAAGCTATTTTGGACACACCAACCTTTGTTTCGAAACAAAATAAGGCGAAAACAGCCTTAAAAGCAGCTGAAGACAAGAGTGGTTCACATCTAAACTCAAAATCAGGTTCATCTCTTCCTACCCAACATTGCTAACTCTATTACAGTAATTCCAAGACTAGCTACACTACAATGCCGGCAGCTAAATTCGTTTCATGTATGTTTTAGCCTGCTTTGATGTCATGTCGGACGTAAGGAACCATGAGATATATCTAACACTACTACACTAGTATGCAGATGCCAAAGCATAACGCACAAATGACACTATCCAAGATCACTTTGAATTTGTCTTTTCAAGTTTATCCATGTATGTCCTTGCCTTAGAAGCTTTCTAAGGGTTCCTCCCAATTCATACTTACAATTTTATAATGAATTGTTGGAACAAGGGCATAACCCAGAATTCACTACAAACATAACATTTGCAATTTGCCTGTGGCGTGTTGATTAGGTAATCTAACTATTGGGGGATGGAAAACACTAAAAACGTAAAGATCAGAACAAGGAGGATTTGCAATACCAGTGTTCTAGGTTACCAGTCAGCAAGTGAGAACGAGCACTAAGATACTATGCTTTTAGGTGTTCTGTATACCGATCATCAAGTTACTATGCTTTTACGTTTGCCCTGAGAGGCTGAGACAAGGTAACCCATATTCGATATTCTATGGAATCGCAGTCACGTAAAACCAGACAATGAAAGAAACGGGACCAATAACCAAAATTCAAGTCTCTAGTGACCACTGACCAGGATCTAGAGGCAAGAATTTTATTGCCAAGACTGAGTAGCTTCCGGAACAGGCCTCATGCTTGCTACACTACCAAAAAACTAGAACAGGGAAAGCAACATGTATTTAGAAAGCCTCCAAATGACAATACAACATACACAGGTACTGATAGTTCACTGTCCATTTACCCTCACTGTTTCATACATTATATCCCTAAAGCAGTAACTAGTCACAACACTAAACTTGACAGAAATGTCACCTACAAATGTGATCTCTGTTAATATCATGGTGAAGCTGGAATTAGGTCACTGCCAGAACCAGTTCCAGAAACATGGGATGCAGCATCCTCTTTAGATAGTTCAACATAGTTCAAAGGAGCAACAGGCCTAGGATCCCTCTTTGCATCTTTCACTGCAGACCTTCCATTTTGATGAGCATTAAGTGATAATCGTCTGGGAGTTCCATTGGGACCACCATTTGCACGAGGACCAACTACCTTCTTGGTGCCAACTGGTCGAGGGCTAGGGCTAGGCTTTGAACCAAATACGCTTTCTTGGTCTGTGTGCTGCAACTCTTGAATCTTCTTCTGATCCTGCAAAATCAACTTGTTAAAACCTTTCGATGTAAGAGGATAAATAATTGGATGTAGAAACCAAATTTAAGTGCTGGACTTGTAAACCAAATTTAAGTGCTGGGATTGTAAACCAGATTCAGGTGACAAGCAACACTTAGTCTACTCAATTAAACTTACCCTCAACCTCCGCTTCTCTTCTTCTCTTTCTTGCCTGAGCATGGCATATTCATCTAGCATAGCAAGGAGGGGAACACCATCATAAGTAAATGATATACCACGCTCTTCTTCCCACACACGAGTTTTGGCTACCAATGAGTCAACCAGAGCTGCATTGCCAAGAAAATGTATAAATAAGAAATGTGAATACTAATGGTACATAAGCAAGTACAGGAGTGCTAATTGGCAACTATAGACATATAATTTCTTTTGTCATGCCACACAAAAACCACACTTATCATGCGAAGTTTAATTTTCTTTTATTGTGTCAAAAAGTTGTCATCATGCGTAGGACATTCTATCAACTTTATTCAACATAGCTGCTTTAATACCCTGTTCTAGACATACCTGGAATTTTGTTAACCAGAATACGTGCTTTTTCTGCACGCTTGAGATTTAAGTGTGCACCTCTACTTGCATTATACCTGTTCTCATCCTGTTTCAGCATGACAATATTGATTAGATGGCACCTAAGATGGAAAATTTGAGTATAAAATCTGCAAGATTCATGTGTTGCACAAATGCTAGGTCATATTCAATGGAATCCATCCTACAAGGAAAATCTTGTGGACCAGCTACTAGTCTAATAGGATGACATATATGGCTGCTGTAACTGCCAGCAATGAGGTAATTAGTTACTTGTGTATGCTCAACTAAGTTTGGAGGTGATTAGATGGGTAGAGCGCAAATCCTCATATGGTTCTATACCAAGCTGTTTTATAACAGTAAATCCTTAGTAACATTACTTGATATAAGCATGTCCACTATCTTCTGCAATTGACAAATACCTTGCCCTTTACCAAGGAGGTAGGATGTGCACCAGAAAGGCTACCCAATTAATTAACCAAAGATAGTGTCTAATTTGTTTTCGCATATGCACAGATACATATCACTACACAATTCAGACTGTATTTTTTTTTTTAAAGTTCAGGCGAGTATTAGCCAGAAATTATTAAACAACTCCCAAGCTGAGTGAATTGTTAATTGCATCCATGTGGGGGTCAAATATCTGGATGTAATTGGTGGGGGTCAACAATTACTGAGCAGCATTAGCTCAATTACTTATCAAGTAAAATTATACTAACTGAGGGTATACTTACGCGATTGTAGTCCTCAAGCCAACTCTCCTCTTCACAGGCTGACATCCATTTCTCCACTTTGTCCAAGATGTCCTTCCTGCTGAGAGCTTCATCCTTTGCTTTTGCTATCTGATCATCCATGTCAGCCAGTAACTCAGTAGGCTCAACACTCCCAGAATCAATGAGTTCCATAATCTTTCCTCTGGCAGCTTCTGTATCTATTTCAATGTGTGCTCGAGCAAAAATCTCCTCAAGCTCCCCTTGCTTCTTAAATGCAATTTCCTTCATCCTGCTTGCTTTCAACTGATCAAGCCTCTCAACTTCTACCTCGGTCTTCATAACAAAAACAGAGAAAATGAGTAAACCACCATCAAAAATTGTTCAAACAATTTTTTCAATGGTTCATTTACCTGCTCAATCAGATCTGCCGCAAGGGCCCCAGGAACAGTCACTTCATCAACTGAAGCTGATATGTTACATGTAACATGGTCAAATAGTTTCCTTTCCTCTTCAGGGGTATCCATCAGATTCCAGAGATCAATTAGCTGTGCTGCCGACTCTTGAAGCTGCAGCAAAAATATTCAAAACTTAATTCATGGATTGACATGTATTTTTTTTCCCAATGAGCATTAAGAATAAAAAATACCTTATGCAGCCTCTGCTTCTTATCTTCTTCTAGTGCCAAGACCGTCTGATCCAGCCTGGATAGAGTATCATTGCTAATGCTTTTGGATTGCACACCAGTTGAGTCATTTAAGCTAGGATGAACCTCTGTAACAGTACTGTAGAAGTCTATTCCAAGTACAGCACATAGATCATGCACTGTACTCACATACTCAAGCACCTGTTGCAGCCTATCACTCTGCCAGAAAAATTGAGCGATTAACATTCACAACTTGAGGGAGGCTAAAAATAGATAACTATAATAGTCTATTTGTCTTCTGGTAACCACTATTCTTTGACATTGATATATAATTACCTTTTCCTTCTGAAGATCTTGAAGTTGGGATTGATATTCATCTAACTTTTTCAGGGACAGATCGGACTCATCAACAGCAGGAGTCTCACCAAGGGAAAGGTTCCCAGCAATTTCTCCACAAATCTTTTGAATCTGTGATTGTACATCAGCAAACTGTGTTACTCTCTCTTCTTTCTGTTTCCACAACTGTTCCAGTGCTGGTGCTATAGCCGCAAGCTGTTCCTTGATTGTTCCAGAAGTCTTCTCTGGCTGTTACCATAGTATGAGTTAATTAATAATTTATTACCCACAACACTCTCAGCTAGTAAAATTTTCATGCTACACCTTCTCAAAAAAAAAAAATTAATAATAAATAGATAAAAAGTTCATGCTGCAAAATTTAACAACAATTCAAGATCAGTTATGAAGAAAATATACTCACAAATCCAACAGAACTTTTTTCTCCAAGAGCTGACTGAAGAGTGGACAGCTCAACTCTTCCATCAGACAACGCCTGAAGAAGCTGTGCTCTTGACTTTGCTGCCAGCTCAACCTTTCTCTTGTATACATCAAGACACTCCTGCTCTAATTGCAGAAGCATTCGGTCTCGTTGCTCATCACTCTCACCAACTTCATCCCAAATTTCCTGCAGTAAATTATGGATTGGTTCAATGGCCAATTTCGACAGTACATAGAAATTCAGGAGAACAAAAAAGACAGCAATCAAAACTGAAAAATACAAGTTACCTGCAGTTTCTGCAACAAAGAACCGCAGGTGGTTTCTCCAAGAGGGTTTTTAGCATCCGTGACCATTTTTGTCAAAACCTAAACTCTGCTTCACACAAATGTTCAGAGCCATTCAGTAATTCTTATGTGATGTTACGTTATAATCAACTCTGAACTGCAGGACATAAAATACAACCAAACACAAGAGGGAAAAAACCAGACAAGTAGTTCAGTAACCACTTATCAACACCCATCATACAAGAAGCCGAATAACTAATCACCAAAAAGTATCAATACATCAACTTGCTCAAGATCGTCCATCACTTCGACTACCGACTACCATAAACACAAGCAAAAAATCATAGCGGTACAAATACAATGTCACTAAACACAACTACAGAGAGGTCCTCCATTCACACGATTACCAAACATCCACTCCAGAACTAGATTCAGTAAACAAACGACACTAAACCCTCTAATCAAACATCACTCAAATCAATCAAACCCATATACATTTAGGTCAACACGGAGTCCACACAAACCAAAACCAAGATTCCAAAACCCTCATAAAAGAACACAAAAAAGTACTCAAGCTAAGCCACTATACAAAACCCACTACCAACCGGAAAAACCCCACATTGGATCAAGAACAACAAGCCTTGAGAGCTCTCAGATCCCTCAAGAAGCAAACAAAAGAAGCATTACAGAAAAGGGTGAGAGAGCAGAGCAGAGCAGAGAGAATGCTCACCGGATCGTCCTTGGTAGCTGAGCAAGAGGACCGTCTGGGTTTTCAGATCTGAAAGAGTGAACGAGTGAGAGTGGCGTGAGTGCGCGTCTTCCTCTCAGTGCATCTCACAGTGTGAGAAAGAGAGAGAGCAAAGGACAGTGAAGATTATTAAAATGATAGAAGAAAACAGTGTGAAGATGAAAATAAGGGGTCATGGCGGTGGGGCCCGCCGGGTTCAGATTGTTTTATAGGAAATTTTGATTCCGGATTTGCCGGTGGTTTAGGGTTTATTTACGGATGTGACACTGAATGGGTTTGACTGTCTATTTTGTCTGGGTTTCATGGTCCATAGAAATTAGACAGCAGACGGTCAATGGTCAACACAGCAGAACGTGGAAATTACATATCTAGGGCAATCATCTAATCAATAAAGAAACTTTGCCCAATTATTTGGTCATTAGTAGGTGGTTGAGTGGATATAGATTTTAACAACTCTATTTGTATTTTACACCTACCTTTTTAAGTAATTTTAGGATATAGATTTTCCATTGGTATTTTTCTGTTTAAAACTTTGAATTTTTTATTTTCTTTATACCTTACAATGTCTAGTGTACAAAGTTATGTGCAAATTGTAAGGTGTGAGTTCATGGAGTCCGGAACAGAAACGGACGTCCGCAAAGGTGTAAAAGTGCGAACGTTCATCCTCAAATCATGATCAAGCTTTGATGGTCGCTCCGCTGTTGTCGGCGCTGAACCAAGCATCGATGTGGAGCATTTCCTTGCTGCTGGACTTGTGGTTGAAGAGTTTGAAGTCGACGTTGATGGCTCTGGAGACCTGCAACTCCAATCACTTGAGCCATTCATCTTGATTGTGATGTAGTCTGGCATGTCCAAAGTTCCATCCGACAACAGCAAAGCCGCCATGGATGCCTGATTGAGGCCTGAAGATGATCGTCCGCACTTTTGCGCCTGTGCAGACGTCCGCTTCTGATCCGGACTCTGGGTTCATGGGACATGGGTCAATTACCTGAGTTTATGTTTGTCTTAACGAGTCTCATTCTTGCGGATTGGATCTGCCGGGAGGGAACGTGTTTTGCCATCTTCATTTGTTACTCGGTGTATGTGTTGGGGCCGGCCTACCTTAGTTAAACGTCTTTAGGCACATTACTTGGTTTTATGTTATGCTAGTCTACGTAATTTCATATCATGTGTCCTCCAAAAGTTGGTAGTCATCATCATCAATCTTAGTGCAGATTTCCTTGTTCCTACTAGTCTATTGTCTGTTAAGATACCTTCTACGAGCTTCAAAGAAGTATCATCGTATCACAATTGCATGTTAAGATGGGCGAGTAGACAAATTATGAATTTGTCTTGGGGAAGCAGAAAGTTGTTTTGTAGTCTCGCTTGAGTATGTGTTAAATTAGCCAAAGAAACCATATTACATACCCTATGCCTTTGACGTATGTACTATTCAAACATTCGATTAATGAAAATAGTTGGTTCTAAAGTTCGTATTTAGTTGACAACGAACACTTACATACTCACGCAAGAGCTAACTATCTGTTCCAATCTCATGCTCGAGCACCGGACCATTCACTTCCTTCATTTTCACCATGCCCTCCAATTCCTCTAAAGATCAAAGGAAGAAACTGATCATATTGCCGAGACGTCATCATAAGAGAAGAGAATATCAACAAAAGCCAAACAGAAAAGTAGACAAGGCTTTGATGATGCATTTCCAAGTGTCTTAAGTTAAAACACAATAATGAAATGAGCTGGTTGAGTATCGAGTGAGATTTATGTGCCTCACCAATCCAAACTAATATATAGAATTATAAATGCATCACTCTACTTTCTTCGTGAAAAATAATTAAGTTCATCCTCTCATGCTCCCCTTTTTTGTTTATAGTTTAATGGTTATTCACTTATTCATGATGATACAATGATGAGGATCATAAAAAGAAATTGTACGTATTATCAAAAATAAAGAGTATGAGCGGTCAAGAAAGACAGAGTATGAGACCAAATAGAAGGTCTTAATCCAAAATCATTAGCAACAAATTTGGCTCCTTCCAAACATGTTTGAACAAAATTGAGAGAAATCATAGAGAGATAGTACTAAAATAAGAGATAGAGTTCATTTTATTTATTTGGTGCATTTGGAGTTCATATACCATGTTATCCCTCTCATTCGCTCATATTATATCGAATATAATGGTGAAGACATGACAAACGGAACTTGAACTGACTTATTCGCTCATATTATATAGGATATAATGGTCAAAACATGGCAAACAGAACTTGAACTGACCTATTTTAAAAACAATTTTCTTTTTTCATTCGAGTGATTTGGAGAAGGTATTTTCCATAAGACCATAAACATAGGGTTTGGTTCATTTAGTTGCTTAGTTAAATACTTAGTTTGACTATGCATGGTTTTGTTTAATAATAAATCGAAAATCTAATGTTTTTTTTTATATACGAAACTACCACATTATAGATAGAAACCTCTTAAACAACTCGAGTTTACACTATCAAATAAAACAGCTATAGAAGCAGCTGGTAGGTATCCATCTTGCCACACAAAGTAATTGATTGGCCAAATAAAAACGAGAGCTTTGTAGGGTTTGCTTCATGTGGCCTAGACAGGGAATGTGTGGGGTGACTTCTACATGACAAAAACTTTCATGTGCTCTTTGGATAATTCTGTATTTAAGTTATTATAAGTTTTGAACCTTTTTAATTTTATCTTTAACTTTTAGTGTTAAATAATACGCAAAAAAAGCTATAAGCATGAGCTTTTTGTTTAACTCTCGGAATTTATTTTTGGTGGCAAGATGGGAGGAATCGTTCTGACATGACTTCTCAGCGCGGATTAGTCTTTGGGCCCAGAAAGCCTTTGAGAATACCGACGTTAATACTCTCAAAAAAAAAACTACTCAAAATTTAGACACAAGTTAAAAAGTTAAAACTTAATGTAGATAGAAGTTAGAACTTAGAGGGTGAATTGATGTTGTTGCACATAAATTTGTATATTTGCTTTACCCCGGAGCGACGAGATTCTTGCTTCAACATTTTATCACCTTGTGCGCTTATTCTTGAGAACATTGAAGTTTCATTTGAGACTACCAATGGCAGTAGCTGTGAGTCTGTTCATGGAAGTGATAAGGTCCACTGTGCAGTTATTAAACACAAGATCGAGTTTCTTGGAGTTGTGGGGATGGAGGAATTAGATGGGTCTTGATCTTCAACATTTGGTGTTTATATCATATCTATTGCTAGCTTTGCACTTTTGCTACATAGCACTTTCTCAGAAAGTAGTTGATGCAATATTGTGACATGTAGAGTAGGTCCAAAAGCCAGAGTTCGATAAGTGAAATCACATTGCTGTCCTCCACATGCCTAGGTACAATTTTATCATCACCTGTATGACCCTTACTAGGCAAATGTGGCTTGCAATTTGCAATGAGAGTGACCTTGAAGACAAGAGGTTTAGTATTACATAAAAACAAGTGCTGTGTGGTTTTAAGTCACACCAGACCAACACCACTTTGCTGAGGTTAAAACACATTTGCTCCATTTTATTTGTCTACATGGAACCCACAAGTTTAACAATACATCCATGCCCAAGTACTTGTTCTAGACTCGGTCTGAGTTTGGTATATATAGTTTGAGTTGAACTATAAACAGAAGCAGCTGTAACGAATGTCCAATATTAATCCAACAATTGACAAATCCAATTACATAACGAAGTCTCCTGTTTTAATCATCCTGTTATTTCACTTGTGGGGATGGTGGTTAAAGGGGTGGACCACGCGATGTTCGAGGAAATGTATCTCCTCAGTGCTAGGTTTGGAGACACCATATGTTTTGAGAAGACTCTTCCTCATGCCGCATGTCTATACTCTGGTGAGACCAGAAATTGAGGTTGAACCGGGTCTGCCAATTATTATGCGGCAAAAAGATTCTGATGAGGCCTGGAAATGCTCTGTCTCACCCTCCTCCAAGTATTATTGCGGCTCCATTCAAAGCATTGATATTGCCGCAGTCCATGGCCTCCTCCTCGAGCGAGAGCTTCAGCGGCCGCATAACCTGATGACGAGAACGAATTGTTTGCTAGAGGCAATTGGGTCCTTATGGTTATGGAGCCTCGAAACATTGGAGGTGAGCCCCTGCAAGTAATCATCTCAAGTGAACATCAGTCGGCATGGTCTATGGAACCAAAAAAAGATCGTAGAGATGACATATAAGGTACGTAAACGAAGGGTCTTGCATTGGTATCTATGAAATAAATTAAGAACATCATTTATCAGCAATTAATGAAACTAAAAGTTTGAAATACACCTCTGGTAAATCATTGATATTCGATTATTATGCAACCTTCTGCAAGTTCAACATCAAAATCGAATTTGTCTTCATCGTGGCTTTCCTCACAAACCTCAACCATGGATATCTACTATAATTTTATAACTGGGTTGAGAACGGTACTATATAGCTAACCGATTGTTAGAATTAAGAACGAGTTTTGTTTAAGCATCTACTGCAAGAGCGTATGCTCAATTTATAGATAGGACAAGCGTTGCAAACCGTTATTGGTTTTGTTAAAAAAACCTAGCCAGTGGTTTTGGCTAAACAATGGGCTAATTAATATTGTGCGTGAATTCTCGTGATTTTTGAATTTTAAGAGATCGTACGGTTTTCATCTTATCCTCTTTTTAAATAGCTAATTAACCGTTTGAAAGAACTAAGAATGATTTTTGTTTAGACATCTACTGCGATGACTGTTCTAAAACATAATTTAGTGATTTAGAGACTGCTCACTTTATAGTAGTAGAGATAAGCAATTTATTGATGATGAAACATAGGACATAGCACTGGATTCGTTTATCAACAATCAAAAACATATCTAAAGGCTCTAAACCAAAGAAGCCAGAAAAAAAAAAAAGGCATGCTTCAGACTATGTCAGCTCTTCCGGAACGTGTCTTAACATATGAGTAGCCTCCAGCACCATCGTGCCCAAAATTTTGGAACCTAACACGCAGACGCATACATGCTTTCTCTGCTTTGTCATCTAGTTATGAACTGAATCTCTGCATGCTCTCTTAACCATTCAAGCACCTTTGCTCCCTCTAAAATTTCTTGGACCTGCACATATATTGGAAGAGATGCTTCAAGTGCCACTAGTCAAATACTAGTAAAGAACAATGGAATTCTGCTCCTAATATATTTGACAAAAGTCAAAACATTGAAGAACAAGTCCTCCAACCAAAGTAAAGCAGAGCAAGTAAATGTGGTGACTGGTGTCTGGTGAGACAGTGGGAGATTGAGAAATGAGTTCCAAGGCAACTGAAGCATAAGGATGGCATAAGCTAACCTGTCCCTTAACACGTTCCTCATCATAATCCTGTTTTTGACGTTTGAATTCAGCAATGGAATTTTCGACTTCTTTCACAAGATCATCTGTTGAAAACTGCAAAAGGAACAAATTATATTTTAATTGCGAATGATTCATAGGATTGCAGTTATACATTTTAATTTCAAAAGACCGTGCCACCAAGCATCTTACAACAAGACTCCACACAAAAGATCTTGATGGATCAGTTCATACAAATCTATATACCTGCAGATTTTCCCGTTTAAATATGTCTCCTACGGCCAAACTCTGTTTTATCATATTCATGATATTCTCCTTCTGGTATAGAAGGTACTCCTCTACAGCTTTCTTACTAGACAGTGTAGCCAATTGCTCTTCATTTAATTTTACGTTTCCCTGCGTACACATGAGCAAAAGGTTAAAGATTATAACAGAGAAATGCACACAAATCTATGCCCACTCGTACATGCCAATTCAAATTGCAACCCCAAATAAAAGTACATTGTAAATACTACCTGTATCTCCAAAAGTTTGGCTCCATAAAGCTGCCTACCTTGTTCCTCAAACAAGGATTGAGGAATATCAACCTCTACCATCTGCAAGAAACAAGACACAATTACTACAAAGTTTAATGTATCTAGGAGAAAATTTAAAAGCTCGACATGCCAACAGACCTATTACTTAAAAGTGTCTTAATAGCCTACATATGTATCTCCTCTGTGGATTTAATAACAAGATAAGGAATTAGTTTATGTGGTACAAATGCGATAAAGACATATAGACACCAAATGAACATAGAGCAAGAGAGAATAATCTCAGAGTTTAACAGCAAAATTCTGCAATGCCTCTGAAGACAAGCTTCATTGAAGCCCTCCAAGTGTGGGGAGAGAATCAGAAGACAAAGTGGAGTGAAAGAAACAAAGAGAGAAGATTAACAATATTGTGCTCTTTGACCAGGCCATCTATGACAAGCTCCAGTCTGAGGTTCCCAAGTTCAAGCTCACCACACTGTTCATTCTCTCTGATCATCTCACGACCAATGAGTCTCAGGCAAGGAGGACAACCAAGCAGTTGATGGCTCATGGCTCAATCAGGATGGTCTATGCTCACGCTAGCCAGCAGATGCCTATGTCCCGTTTTACTTTTTGAACATGGTTTTAATTTACCGTTATGTGTTGGTCTATTTAGATTTAAAACACGCTATCCGAACTCTCTATAAGTGATTTCTTGGTGATATCTGTTCCTAATGGAGTTGGTTTATACTTGCACATGCATCAAGTTTTTTTTTTTCTTCTGTTCTTAGAAAAGAAGGAAAAAAAAACTGAATTAAATGTCTGAATTTATTTAGCACCCGGAAGCTAGTTTCAAAGAAACCTTGTTCCACATAAACTCAAGATACATAGTGTATCTATGTATCTTGAGATAATGATTTGGGTTTGCAGTAAATTAGCCTTGATTTTGAAAACTTTCCAGAAGCCGGACTTAAGTTTTGATCTAAAGGTCATTATACGCAATCAAGTTTTGTTTGAAAACGCAACTTCAATAGTTCTCGACTTCTCGGCAAACATGTACATTTTAATAAGAAACCAAACACAGCTGTCCCCTCTTTCCTTTCAGTTAGAAATCTTCCAATATTACACCACTTAGCAACTCCTTAAGATGGCCAGAAGAAAATTTAACACAAAAGGTATGAGGAAGAACAGCATAAACACCACACGTCCACCACGTTCCAAAAGATTAACAGTCTACTAACTTGTCAAACTCAAAGGGTCCTACTCCAGTCAACTTAAGGTTTGTGCTTATGTGCATATCACACTAACACTGGTGCATGCATGTGTGCTCACACAGATGAAAAGGATTGCCTTGCTGAAAATGTAAACACCAACGAGAGGTTGCAAAAATTGAATATAATCTAAGAAATCAAAATCACCTTGCAGAGCTGATCTAGAATGGCATTATCTGCTGCTTGCTCTCTAGCTGTTTGCTCTGCTTCCTGGCATCTTTGCAACAGTGCTTCCTTGACCTACAGAGGTGGGTGCAGCAAATTTTTTCATATTTGTACACAGTACAATCTGAAGCAGACTCAAGCACTAGTCCAGAGAGAGTTCTTAAAAGTTCATAGAGGCCACCTGTTCCAGGGTGGTGCATCCAGGAAGAAGCTTAGGAGCAAGGGAGTCATCCAATTCAGGTAAATCTCTGTAAAATAATTCTTTGCATTCAACCTAAAGGAGACCAAAAGGAAAAAGAATAGTTTTTTAGTATCTTTATTGCATAAAACAGATGCTCAAGATAATTGTGTAGCCTATAAAAAAGAGAAAAAGAAAATTGAAAGTGTTTCATATCAACTGTGTCCTCAAGTGGTCGCTATTAAATGAGGTGAATTTTAAATATATTAAGAGTATTTTCCAAACTCCTGAAAATTTAAGAGACTTTTCTTAACTTTTATTCTGGAAAGATATCCAGACAAAAACAAATTAAATAATATATTCGATGGTAATGATCAATAGTTGCTTCTTATATAGATGCAGATGCCTGTTTATGATGTTCTTTTGGTGAACAAAACGGAGATCCTCAATACAGAAAAGCACTCACATTGAATTGAGCATGAATTCCTCGGAGACTTTCCTGTGCCCATGATTCAGGAAATACAAGTGGAAAGGACTTTGTTTCACCTCGTTGAATTCCAATTATCGAATCAAGGAAACCGGGAATCAGTTTATCACCATCTTCTGTATCAAAATGATAACCTGCAGATAGAAACTAGAGTTGAGAAATCATCTGCAAGAGTTCATCATTCCTTCTTTTGGAGAAACAATAGAATCCTGACAAACCTTTACTCTCTGCAGATGGAATACTCTGAACATTTGATTTGTCTTGATCTATTGTTGTTGCAGATATATCAAGGACCACAAGATCGCCAACCTGCAGGAGTTTTAGCTTTGTTTGTTACAAACATCATACAACTCGCTGTATAAGATTTTCTAATGCAAGTATAAAACTTTTCAGGCGCAGTGAGTAATTTTGTAGATCCCTTCTCTGTTGAATGAAAAGCTTACATAGTATAGGGAATGTCCAGTAATTCAGATAATTGAAAAATTATTTGCCAAAAAGTAAATGGTCTATCATTTGAAGATTTGATCATCAAAACGAATCCTTACAAGCCCAAGCTTCCACTGAAAAGTTTTATGTAACGGATACATGTAAGATTTATTAACTGAATTTCCTGATGTTGCATGATCAGCTTCCAAGTATCTCAAGTATTACATGAATCCCATAAAGAAACTTTAGCAATATAATCTAACTCTTTTCATGCAGTCTTGGACAAATTTAAACCAGGCAGTCCTTTTAAAGTACATATCACATGAACGTGCAAAATAGTGCCAATCATAAGTATTAACCAAAGAAAGAGATAACGAAAGGATAGCATATCCGTATATGAGTAACCTTAACAGTAGTTACCTGTAGTCCTCTGTCAGTTACAATTCTTAAGGCCCCTAGGGACTTGTGACGGCGTCTTAATTCTCGTTCAGAAACCTTTTGTGCTTCTATGTCACTGTCTATCTCAACAGCAACCTTCAAATTCTTGTATCCGTTCTCAGGAATCCATTTTACTTCTGGTGCTACATCAACAATCACATCATATCTGGAGAACAAGATGAACTAGTGAGTATGCTCAATCTAATCAAACACGAAAACAAATAATAGTCGATATAATCCAATTAAACAAGCACTCCTCTTTCTCAAATGTGAGTTATTTATCATGTTATTTTGAGGTGGAACAAAGTACAAATACAATGACTCAAAACATGTCTACTTTTAAGAACCTGAGAGAATTGCGAGAAGAATAAGCCTGCTCCATCTCAGAAAATTTGGTTAGAATACTGACGGAGTCTGTTAAAGCCATGGCGGTCATCTGTAAAACAAGAGCAGGCCAACCTTCAATCAAAAACTCTAGTATCCTAAAGGGGTTTTGCTAGGAACATGCAGCAGAATTTACAACAATAGATTAAATAACCTCACTTGACATCTCAATAATCAATCAAACGCTCATATTTACTCGCAATTCAACAAAAAAAAAAAAAAAAAAAAAACCAACCAACCAAAAGCTAAATATCTACTATAAACTGAAAACATACAGAAGACATGGCATGTGGAAGGGTCCTCTTCAGAATAGACTCAATGGTAGCCTTGTCTACACTTTTCTTCCCAACATAACTCACAAGAATACTCTCCGGCACCCTCTTTCCAGGCCGAAACCCCGGCACCTGATCAAATCAAACCCAAATAAATAAACCAAAATCACAATTCAAATTCCAAGCTAACTAAAAACCATAAGAAACGGAAACAGAGGCAGAACCTTGGCTTGCTTCATGAACTCCACTATAACCTTCTTGTAACAGTCATCGCAGACCTCCGGCGGTACTTGTATGCTCAGCTTCACCTGCATTTACATCACACTGATGAGTACTAAGTATTACACCCAAAAAAAAGAAGAAGGAAAATGGAGGAAAATTACTCTGGAATTAGGCTGTTGGGTCTCGGTGACGGTGAGGTCGGCGGGAAGTTGATCAGTCTCGGAGGTGACGGCGGTGGAGGAAGAAGCGGAGACGGCGAATTGGAGAGAGTGGAATTGGCGGGAAAGAGAGGGGGGTTTACGGGAAGTGTGGAGTTGGAGAGAGTTGGGGTTTTTGGGGAGAAGAAGGGAGGGGGAAGAGCGTGGTGGGGTTAAGTTGAGGACCGCTGTGGAGCCACCGTTGATGGCGGTGATGCAGAGCTCCATTGCTTCCTCTTGTTTGTTTTTGCTTGCTCTGCGTGCAGAGGCAGGAGTGAGCTCAGAGCTTGATAGTTTTAGCTACAAGGATAGAGGGCAAAATAGGGATTATACAACATTGAGATACGGCGTCGTTTTGTTTTTTTCTATTTTTCTATAAGAATTATAATTAATTTTATTTACAAGCTTGCTCATTGAATATTTTTCATCATAGATCAGGGGGGTGGTTAGGCGCTTCGAAGGCTAGGAATGGTTCATGCGTTATTCGATGAGTGATGGAGGGGCAGTTGCGACGATCGTCATCTAGAGTAGGCTGTATGGTCGATGACCATGTAGGTCGGTTTGTGCTTTTTCTGACTGAGGATGACGGTAGGGCAAGTTGTGCCCAGAGTATATTTTGGTTGCCAAATATGGGCTTGGGCTTCTTTGGGCTTGAATGAGGTGTTGGGCTTTCCCAAGACCCACTCATTTTGGGCTCGAATTTAGGACCCAGGTGGTAGAATTTTGACCTTGGACATGAGACACCAGCCTACATTAACGAGCCTACACTAGCCTACACTCTCTTGGTATTGGTTCTGGTTCTTAGAAATTCATTTGCTAATTTTCAAGTTTCTGACAGCCTCAGTTACTCTCGAAATCTTAACGAGCGGATAACCTCTTCTAAATGATCACAACACCGGGTACGGTCACAGTTATAGTGATGATCATATTTACACTGCGCTTGTGACATATGAAGTGCACAAAAGTTGTGCGATTTCATCTCGCATTAGGTTTTTTTTTTTTAAAAAAAAAAAAAAAACATTTTAATAACTCACGCACCGTACAATGTCACTGAGATTTGAACCCATCGTAACCTTAAAGTTATTGGTTAGACTCTCTAATCAACCAGACTTCATCTCATATGGTTACCTTTCATTCTAACATGTATGTGCATCTTATTATCCTTTATTGATTTCGATGTGTCTGTGCATCATGTTAGACTTTATCAATGTCTATTTGTATCGCGCTCTGTATTTTTTTTTAATATAGATTATAGAGAAATTTTAAATACACATCCCTAATCTCTTAATACACACCCTTACTATTTTATGTTTCTGTTGAGATTTTATAGGTAAGCTAAATGACCAAAACATACATCTATTATTAAAAAAAAAAATCACGCTAGAAGTATTCTTTTCAACGTCTTCTACCCTAAAATTTTCGAAAACATGTCTTCTCCTCTAACCCTAATTCTTCTCCACAATTCATTTTGGTTGTTTTTTTTTTTTGTTATTCGTATCAGCTTTAATTTGATCTTACAGATCATATTGTCAAGTACTGCATCTTTATCAGCTTTAGTTTGATCTTGCATATCATATTGTCAAATACTGCATCTTTATCATGACATGTTTTATCGAATAACTAGTTATCTATATTTAATAGCTATTGTACTTCTACAGTTGTGCTCTTGTGAATTTTGAAAACTTGTATTGGTGATTTAGAGTTGAGATATAACAATAATCATTTGATTATAAATTGGACGATGATAACCAAAAATTTATAGCAAAAATTAGACGAAATAATATGTAAAAAGAGGTACCAAATAGTAAATATATATTAATTATATTAAATAACGGAATATTTCATAAATTAAGGGCATTTTAGACAGTTTGGGATGTGTATTAAGTATAATATTGAAATGAAAAACTTGATAGGTAGTGTATTAAGTAAGGGGTGTGTATTAAGATATTAGGGGTGTGTATTTAAAATTTCTCTAGATTATATCGTGTTTCTTAAAAAAAAAAAAAATAATTCTAACTATATTTAAAACCGCATTCAAAAGAAAGAAATAATAATAGTTTACATCGCGTTCTGTATTTTTTAGATTCCATTCAGTATAGATTATATCGTGTTCCTTAAAAATGAAAAAAGAAAAAAAATCTAACTAAATTTAAAACCGAACAGTATCAAAAGAAAGAAACAAATTAATAGTTTACAATGATCCACCCCGGCATTTCGAGTAAGCGGTGCGTTTCAACCCGGAGCTATACGGCGTCGTTACGTTCTTTAACCAAAAGAATCTCTGCTTTTCCAACCTTGTGTCCTTAAACACTCACCTCACTCCTCTCACTCTGTTCACAACCCCCAAAAACACCAGAGTCGAAAATGGAGGGAGCCGGGTCGAGATTGAGCCGCGCGTCGTCGAGGTACGGCCCAACAACCACCGTCTTCAGCGGCCCAGTCCGGAGGTGGAAGAAGAAGTGGGTCCACGTGCCTCCATCCCCTTCTTCCTTCCGCTCTCGCAACGCCCGAAACAACGACAGCAACTCCTCTCGCCTCATGCTTTGCCGCTGGACCCCAATTTCTGCCGCCGCTAACTCTGCTACCGGCTCCGGCGAGGAGCGGCCGCGCCGGAGGTTCCGCTACACCCCTGTAAGTGAAGTTGCAACATGCATAAGTATATATGTGTCTGTATCGACTGTAAATGATTATTGGAGTTGTTAGGGTTTATGAAAATTTAGGGTTTTTGTTGCAGAAGTTGTTAGATAGTTTGGATTTCTTTGTAATTTGAAGATTTGTATACTCTGCTGGTCTTTTTTTTTTTTTTTTTTTTAATTTCTTTTATAATGACTACATATATGATGTTAGGTTTGAATTGCTCAAGAAATTTGATAGAAA
This sequence comes from Fragaria vesca subsp. vesca, assembly GCF_000184155.1. Lineage (NCBI taxonomy): Eukaryota > Viridiplantae > Streptophyta > Magnoliopsida > Rosales > Rosaceae > Fragaria > Fragaria vesca. The sequence continues at coordinate 15,445,594 of NC_020493.1, read as the reverse complement.
ACGAATTCTGAACAAACGCTATGACTTGTTTTGGTTGAAACGATGCTTCGGAGCATTTTGGTGAGGTTATGACTTTGAGAGATGTTTAGAATAGAAAAGAAGCTTCAGGGTTGGGCTTTGCTTGAATTTTTTAATTTTCATGGATGGAACTGTTGTTAATTGGATTCCGAAGTTACTTTGCGTTGTCGTTATCAGTGCAGGGTTTAACTGGTTGTGATTGTGTAGGTTGCTGTGTTGGATGAGCAGAAGAAGATGGTTGAGAAAAAGATTGAGGACATGGAGGATGTGGAGAACACTAGTGAGGGAGAGGAATCTACAGTGCTGAGTGATAAGTTGTTTGGGAAGTCAAACACTGATCAAGTTAAGAAGCAAGAGACTGAGGTAGGACCTTAAAACTCGTACTCAATTATCATTCCACTACGTATCATTTGTGTGTTTTTGTTTGTGGTATAGATTCTACGTTCCTCTTTATGTTTAGGAACTGTGGCCCCTCCCTGGGAGGTGGTAGTGTGGCCGTCACATAGATCTTTATTGATTTATAGCTCATCGCTTTATTGTTCTTATTTGGTTGATTCTATCTCTACCGAAATATTGTTTTGTTTCCAAAACATTTCTATTTCCTCATTGTTAACCAATTTGAAATTTTTAAAAAATTTAACCAAGTGTGGCGTTGGTGCTATAACCTAGGGTGCCCTGGTGCTTCAACCAAACTGTATGATCTGATGGTCATAGCTCTGCATCACCTGGCCATGGTATTTGTCTAGCTTGGCAGGGGAAAAGCATTATCTTAATTTGAAATTTGTAAGTGGCAAGTTAAAATGAATAATGTAATTTTTAACATAGGGGATAAACATGCAACTTTTTATTATTATTTTTTATTATTATAATAGATAACCCATCTCAGAAGTCAACATTTCATTTGCTGAAATTAACCATTCTAGAATCATGTCAAACTTTCCTGCTCCTATTCAGGTGCATATGAAGTTATGAACTTGACTGCATGCTGATCATATTCTTTTTTACTGTTCTCAAATAAATTTCACTTAGTTGATGCTGTTGTTTGCTATGAAATACATGCTTGATGTTAGAAGATTCAATATTATTCCTGTATGCTATCTTTAAGGCTATGTATTACTGTAAGTAAGAGTTTATAAGTGAAAACTTTCAACATTTGCAATGATAGTAACTTGGACAATAGTGATTAAACTTTCTTCTGTCCTGTTCTCCAGCCAGTGAATAAGATCTTTGATGCTTGAGCCGTAATAGAATGAAATTTCGTAACATCATTGACAATGCTGGAAGTTATTAAACATAATTGCTTGCATTGCAGGCATTCGGTAAGGCCAGCTCACAGGCCGCAAGTATAAATAATCTGAATTTAGATCTGGGCTTGCAAGGTCACAGTGCCAGCCTGGAGTTGATGAACAAAATGAAAGGGGCTAAGACAAAGACTGCAAGCTCAGGTGGGTTTTGGTTGCAGTGATGTGTAGCATTTGTGCAGTCAAATCTAGAGTGGCCTAGTAAGGTAGTAACATGAAGTCGACATTTGGTGACCCACTGTGGATATCATCTTTTTTCTATTAGTCTGATTCTGCTTATGGTGTATGTAACTAAGCCATAGGATTAGTTGGTGGATTCTGTAGGGCTAGTAAGTAACTACGTTTGCGGATTCTGTAGGGAGAGTAAGTAGTACATAATCAAAAAGCATATGTGTTTGGCTGCTTGTATGATGATTAGTGAGTGGAGCTGTGGGCACTTCTTTGTTAGGGGGTCACAGTTCCCGTTTCTGGTTGTTGTTTTCTATGGATACCCGAAACCAAATTAAGGCAAGAATCAATCTAAAAAAAAAATAAGGTAAGTTCATAACTTCTAGCTTGTATTGTTGACTTCACATTCCCTTGAAACACGAACTTTCTGAAACCTTTGGATGCGTCAAGTCGCTCAATATTTTTTCTTTCATTTACAACTTTAAGGCTCAAACCATTCTGACCAGAATGAAAATTGATTCTGTTGCATGAAATAGCTTTCCTGATTAACCGTTCCTACCATAACCTATAAATCTAAGTTGATTTACTTGGGAGCTGATGGATAGCTTAGGAAGTCAATGTAATCAGCTCTCTGAAGCATTTTGTCACTTACAACGCCCTTCCTCGTCTCCGGGTGCTTAGGCATCCACAGTAATGCAACTATACGTACTGTGTATTGAAAGAAGAAATTTTACAAGTTATCTGTAAGAATAATGGGTACACAACAAGTTATCAATCTCTACCCTCACGTGGCGATAGATGAGAGAGTACATATCATTCTCAAGTAATTTCAATATTCATTATTAAAGTAATATAGGGTCATCTGGTCAGGTCACAAACCTACAGCAAGTTCACCGTTGGGTCGTCGTTGAGGATGACCTGGATCACGGATGTGACTAGGGTCATGCTGGGTCATTGCCACTGGGCAGCAATTTCCACCCGTTTGGTAATGACCTGGGTCGTCACATGACAATTTTGATTTATTAAATTTATTGTTACAATTTTTATTTCTAAATAGAGGTTTATGATGCAAAGAAATTATAAATGTTAATTAGAATATAAACATAAGTGACTTTAGCATGTAAAAAATATTTTTACATAATGTAAATGTGAGAGTTTAAAATAATTAAAATATAAATGTTAGCATAAATAAAAGGTTTATATTTATGTAAATAGGTAAGATTATAGAAATAAGTGTTTAATAAAACAAGTTTTTTAATCAAAACATATAAATGGTTTAACTAGAGTCCATTGGATTTCTAGCTTAGTTGAAATGGACAGTCCAGATTGTGAGATGATGGGGTGTTTAAGCTAGAACATGGCTGATGTCATCCATGTGGGTTCATTTGGCTGAGTTGGCGGGCTGGGCCACACGGATGACCCAGGTCATGCTGAGTTAAGAGCTAGGTCATGGTGATAACCAAGAGGAAGACCCAATCATCAATGGGGTCAAAATTTTAGATGGGTGGAAGCAATATTCTTCAGATTGGGTCATGATGATGATGTGGCTTAAGACCTGGGTTAACCTGGGTCAAATGGGTGGACATGCTTTAAGCGCTTAGACTAGCCTTCTATATATAGTCCCTTGTCTTTTTTAATCGTGTCCAATTCTATAAGGAGTACCTGAAAATCAATTTTAAAAATAAATAAAAAAGTAAAGAATGAGGAATTAGTGCCATGATTCCAATTTGACAGTAACCACCGTACAAAACAAGCCTCTCACTCCTCTCTCTCCAAAGTCCAAACTGTCACATCCCGATCCTTATATTTTTACCTTATTTACTAGCGTGATGATAATAAGAATTTTACCGTCTTGATCATGAGTAAATAGTTTAATTGGTCCCTAGAGGGGTTTCGGGGACGATTATGTGCGGAGGATTATTCGTATGAGGAAAATACGACGACGGTAAAAATGGTAATTTTAGCTAGTAAAAGGTAATTTTTATTCGGGTATTATTTTTCGGGGTGTTTTTTATTTTGGAAGTTTTGGGTTAAAAAAGGGGGTGTTGGGTCGGCTGGGCCGAGCCCCAACCCATTTCTTTCTTCTTTCTCTTCTCTCTCTCTCCCGATTCTCTCTCCTCCCACCGATTTTCTTCTCACTACACCCAGCAGAATTCCGGCCGTCCTCCCGCCGCCGTCCGACCTCCGTTCGCCGCCGGACCGGTCCCGTTCGGTCGGTCTCCCTCCCAGCAACATTTCTAGACCGGTGACAGCCCCCCTAGCGCCGCCGTGAGTGAGCGGTGCCGCCCGAAAAGAACCGACTGCCCCGAGCTTCCCTTCGCCGGAACTTCCTCCTCCGGCCACCAATCCGGGCAAGCTTGGTACGGTTTTCGTAGCCCTCCTCCCGTGCAACAACCCCTCCAAGCAGCTCCCTCCCTCTTGAGCTAGGTAAGGAGAAATGT
>NC_020493.1:15435587-15437020 GCF_000184155.1 Fragaria vesca subsp. vesca | reverse complement strand
AAATTCAGCGCTTTTTGAAGATGCTCAAGTCTCGGTCGATGCGGTCAACATGTATCGATATTTCTTTATTCAATACAGACTACATATATATGTCGTTTGATGAATACATAAATAAGTCAAAAACAATTGACGTAAAAGAGGGTTTAGAGGTTTCGTTGGGAGTCGGGCTAGGCTAGTAGTGACTAAATAGTTTGTGAAGTCAGATATCATTTTTATGTTGTGTGATCAAGATTACAAAGCATTGAGGTTAGAAAGGTCTTGCGCGCGCTGCATCACTAAGTCTAAAGGCAGTGCTCTCTTTTCATCACTCTCTCAAAACACGCTAAGTCTCGAAACACACTCTCGACCTCGAGCTCTACTACCCAGCCCTTTCTTTTCATCACACACACAAACACACTCTCTATCTCCCTCTGCTCTACCCAGCCGTTCGGACTTGCTACCTCTCTCGATTAGGTAACCCCCTCTCTCTCTCTCATACTTCGTATCGTTTTGCTTTTTAGGCTTTTATAGATTTCATTATTCGTTTTGATTCACTGGGTTTTATAGATTAAGGGTTCGATTGTGAGTTTAGGGGTTTTGATTCACCTATTGGCTTGTTCGTTCTGGTTATTTAAAAGTGGTTATTTGCTGACTTGCTTCATATATGCTCAAGGAGGAGGAAGAGGATCTGGAGATCAGTTGGTGATCGGTTCATATATGTTCAAGGTTTGGCATCCGCGTCAGCAACACATTCGGTAGATCTCCTACCTCAGTTTTGACTTTGATTTTGTTTCTGAGTGTGGTAAATATTTAGTTGTTTGTGTTTAAAGTTTGAAAGCCTTTTCTTGTGTGATGAATTTTATGAATCAAGTAATTGGAATCTAGAGATTAGCTGTTTTTTCATCCCCTGCATTGATGCATAGAGTGAGTTGAGTGAATTGCAATTTTGCAGAGGGTTGAAGTTGATGCTTGTTTTTATGAACGTGTGTGTTTATAATAAGAGAAATTTTATTCACACGCTCCTAAATACTAAATATTAAATACACATCCTTTTTTTCATACACTTATAATCACATCTTATGGGTATTTTAAATTACCAAAACAGACATAATTTTAGATAAACTAGTTTTCTTTTCATTTACTGAATTAAGAGATGGCTGAAGAATGCTATAGATTATAATTAACATGGCTGAAATGCTAGCTATTTTCCTAACTTCAGTTTTCTAGACAAGTGCGTTTATGTTCTATGGAGAAAGGAGAGATAGAAGTTTATGGTTTAATTGATATTATAGCCCTGACAATATAACTACTGGGAATCTGAAAGCATTTTTATTCTTTAAAAATAGAAGAATGAAGAACTTGTACTTGGATTGAATGGAAAAAAGATGATCAGCTTCCATAGTGGCTCGATCTGCAGGACAACCACAATAATTTCCAGTGTCCCAGACTTGTTT
>NC_020493.1:15429457-15434373 GCF_000184155.1 Fragaria vesca subsp. vesca | reverse complement strand
ATATATATATATATATATATATATAGAGAGAGAGAGAGAGAGAGAGAGAGAGAGAGAGAAGCGACCTAATTCCATTTATGGTAAGTTGGATTGATTTGAGATCATCGCTCGGAGCGACCAATTGGTTTTGTTGCGTTGGATTTATTGGTTATGTTGCCTCCCTCGGAAACACAATATTGTTAGAGACAGAGAGAACGATGAGAGACCCATTTCAATTTCTGGTAAATTCTCCCGTTTCTTGAATCGTAATTTGATGGGTTTGTGTTTCTTTTGCCTTAATTCTCTGGTGTTGCCTCGAATGTTGCCTTGCATTGGATTAATACGTTGCCTTGGATATATGACTTGCCTAGGATTTTATAGTTGTCTTTGATTAATATGTAGCCTTCGATTTATGAGTTGCCTAAGTTGCCTTAGATTTATGAGTTGCCTTCGGTTAATATGTAGCCTTCGATTTATGAGTTGCTTTCGATTAATATGTTGTCTTCGATTTATGAGTTGCCTTTGGTTTATGAGTTTCCTTTCGATTAATATGTTGCCTTCGGTTTATGAGTTTCCTTTCGCTTACTATGTTGCCTTTGATTTATAAGTTGCCTTCGAATAATTGTTGGTGCATAGTTTATGATTCTGTTGCTTGAGAGATTGTTGTTGCCTTGAATGTTCATGCTCTTACAATTAGAGTAACAGTTGATCCTTAAAAGAAGGGATAAAATTCATGCTTTGGATTCGATTCGTTGGTTCTGTGGCCTTGGAGTTAATTGGTTTTGCTGCCACAGAAAGATAATATTGTTGAGAGAGTGAGAGAAAGAGAAGGGAGAAAGAGGAGAGTCCCATTTCCATTTCAGGTAATTTTTGAAAGTTCTCCCGTTTCTTGAATCGTAATTTATGAGGTGCGTTCGATTAATATGTTGCCTTTAATTTATGAGTTGTCATAGATTGATATGTAACATTCTATTTATGAGTTGCCTTGGAATAATACGTTGCCTTGGATTTATGAATTGCCTTAGATTAATATGTTGTCTTTAATTTAATGAGTTGCCTTTAAATAGTTGGTGGTGCACAACTAATGATTATGTTGCCTTTAAAGTTCATGCTCTTATTGTTAAAGTAATTGTTGATCCATAAAAGAAGAAAGAAAGTTCATGCTTTGGATTGGATTCATTGGTTTTGTTGCCTTGGATTGGATTCATTGGTTTTGGGGCCTTGGATTAATTGGTTTTGATGTCACAGAAAGACAATATTGTTGAGAAAGTGAGAGAAAGAGAAGGTAGAAAGATGATAGACCCATTTCCATTTATGAAAGTTCTCACGTTTCTTGAATTGTAATTTATAAGTTGCGTTCGATTAATATGTTGCCTTTAATTTATGAGTTGTCTTCAATTGATATGTAGTCTTCCATTTATGAGTTTTCTTGGATTTATTAGTTGCCTTTGATTTAATGAGTTGCATTTGATAATTGGTGGTGCGCAGCTAATTATTCCGTTTGCTTTGAAAGTTTAAAGTAACTATTGATCCCTAAAAAAAGAAAGAAAGTTCATGCTTTGGATTGGATTTATTGGTTTTGTTGTCTCGGATTGGATTCATTAATTCTATTGCCTCAGAAAGATAAAATGAGAGTCCCATTTCTAGTTCAGGTAACTTCTCTAAGTTCTACCATTTCTTGAATTGTAATATAGGACTTTCCTTCGATTATTATATTGCCTTCAATTTATGAGTTGCCACCAAATAATATGTAGCCTTCCATTTATGAGTTGCTTTAGATTAATAGGTTGCCTTGGATTTATGAGTTGCCTTTAAATAATTTGGGGTGCACAGTTCATGATTCTGTTGTTTGAGAAAGTTCATGTACTGTTAAAGTAACAGTTGATCCCTCAAAGAAAGTAGAAACTTCTTGTTTTGGATTGGATTTAATTGTTCTATGTCCTTGGATTAATTGGTTTTGCTGCCACGGAAAGACAATATTGTTGAGAGAGTGAGAGAAAGAGAAGGGAGAAAGATGAGAGACCCATTTCCAATTAAAGTAATTTCTAAAATTTGTCCTGTTTTTTGAATCGTAATTTATGAGTTGCTTTCGATTAATATGTTGCCTTTAATTTATGAGTTGTCTTCGATCGATTGATATGTAGCCTTCGATTTATAAGTTGCCTTGGAATAATACTTGCCTTGGTTTTATGAGTTGTCTTCGATTAATATGTTGCCCTTGATTTAATAAGTTGCCTTTGAATAATTGGTGGTGCGCAGCTAATGATTCTGTTGTCTTGAAAGTTCATGCTCTTATTGTTAAAGTAATTGTTGATCTATAAAAGAAGAAAGAAAGTTCATGCTTTGGATTGGATTCATTGGTTCTATGGCCCTGGATTAATTGGTTTTGATGTCACGGAAAGATAATATTGTTGAGAGAATGAGAGAAAGAGAAGGTAGAAAGATGAGAGACCCATGCCATTTCCATTTCTGACATATCTCCCGTTTCTTGAATCGTAATTTATGAGTTGCATTCGATTAATATGTTGCCTTTAATTTATGAGTTGTCTTCGATTGATATGTAGCCTTCCATTTATGAGTTGCCTTGGAATAATACGTTGCCTTGGATTTATGAGTTGCCTTTGATTTAATGAGTTACATTTGAATAATTGATGGTGCACAGCTAATGATTCTGTTGCCTTGAAAGTTTAAAGTAACTGTTGATCCCTAAAAGAAGAAAAGAAAGTTCATGCTTTGTATTGAATTTATTGGTTTTGTTGCCTTGGATTGGATTCATTAGTTCTGTTGCCTCAGAAAGATAAAATTGTTGAGAGAGTGAGAGAAAGGGTAGGGAGAAAATGAGAGACCCATTTCCATTTCAGGTAATTTCTCAAAGTTCTCCCGTTTCTTGAATTGTTATATATGAGTTTCCTTCGATTATTATATTGCCTTCAATTTATGAGTTGCCACCGAATAATATGTAGCCTTCCATTTATTAGTTGCTTTGAATTAATAAGTTGCCTTGGATTTATGAGTTGCCTTGGATTAATATGTTCCCTTTGATTTATGAGTTGCCTTTGAATAATTTGTGGTGCACAGTTCATGATTCTGTTACTTGAGAGATTATGTTGCCTTGAAAGTTCATGTACTGTTTAAAGTAACAGTTGATCCCTCAAAGAAAGTAGAAACTTCATGCTTTGGATTGGATTCAATTGTTCTATGGCCTTGGATTATTTGGTTTTGCTGCCACGAAAATATAATATTGTTCAGAGAGTGAGAGAAAGAGAAGGGAGAAAAATGAGAGACCCATTTCCATTTCAAGTAATTTATGAAAGTTCTCCATTTCTTGAATCGTAATTTATGAGTTGCGTTCGATTAATATGTTGACTTTAATTTATGAGTTGTCTTCGATTGATATGTAGTCTTCCATTTATGAGTTGCCTTGGAATAATACATTGCCTTGGATTTATAAGCTGTCTTTGATTTAATGAGTTGCATTTGAATAATTGGTGGTGCGCAGCTAATGATTTTGTTGCCTTGAAAGTTTAAAGTAACTGTTGATCCCTAAAAGAAGAAAGAAAGTTCATGCTTTGGATTGGATTTATTCGTTTTGTTGCCTTAGATTTATTGGTTTTGTTGCCTTGGATTATATTCATTAGTTCTGTTGCAGTGGATTAATTGGTATGTTGCCTCAGAAAGATAAAATTGTTGAGAGAGTGAGAGAAATGGTAGGGAGAAAGATGAGAGACCCATTTCCATTTCAGGTAATTTCTCAAAGATCTCTCGTTTCTTGAATTGTAATATAAGAGTTTCCTTCGATTATTATATTGTCTTTAATTTATGAGTTGCCATCGAATAATATGTAGCATTTCATTTATGAGTTGCCTTGGATTAATAAGTGGCCTTAGATTTATGAATTGCCTTCGATTAATATGTTGTCTTTGATTTATGAGGTTTCTTCGAATAATTTGTGGTGCACAGTTCATGATTTTGTTGCCTTGAAAGTTCATGATTTTGTTTCCTTGAAAGTTCATGTACTGTTAAAGTAACAGTTGATGCCTCAAAGAAGTTAGAAACTTCATGCTTTAGATTGGATTCATTGGTTTTATGGCCTTGGATTAATTGGTTTTGCTGCCACGGAAAGACAATATTGTTGAGAGAGTGAGAGAAAGAGAAGGAAGAAAGCTGAGAGATCCATTTCCATTTTAGGTAATTTCTGAAAGTTCTCCAATTTCTTGAATCATAATTTATGAGTTGCGTTCGATTTGGTGGTTGAAGTGTAGTATGAGTTTCAATGATTTGGTGGTTGAAGTGGTGTTTTGGGTGAGGTGTCAATTTAGTTCGTAGTAGATTACAGTTGGAGAACCAGATGAGGGTTATTGACTTTTCAAAATCTATTTTCTAAGGAAGATCATACTAGAAAGTTTTTAATGACAGTTTTCTAGGTTCAAGGAATAGGTACGGTGTCTACAATTGTACCAAACTACTAGCACTAGGCCATATACATCATCAGACGACACTTTTCAGACGACATATAAAGCATCATTTTGAAAGAGTGTCGTCTGATAATTTTTAGGGTTCTTTGGACGACATATAATCAATAAAAGTCGTCTCAATGAGCTGGTGCTTACATACTCTTGGATTAGCCTCAATTTTTCTTGGTTTGAAAATGTCATAAGACATATAAGTGTGGTGTGACCAGACACATAAATAGCCATTTTTAGCTAAAAATTAACACGACATATATATGTTGTCTGATAAAACTGTGAAAATGGCACATTTAATGAACTTAATTGGATGACAAATATATGTCGTTTAATATGACCTTAATTTTTCAAGGTGGAGGCAGAAGTTTCAACCCTTTAAATTGACAAGGTCAGACGACAAACTTATGTAGTCTGAGAGAACCATAAATTGCAATTATTGTATTTATTCAGACGATATATTTTCTGTCGTCT
>NC_020493.1:15427858-15429437 GCF_000184155.1 Fragaria vesca subsp. vesca | reverse complement strand
TGATGCTGTCTTTGTTAATATCAGGACCGAAACAGCTCGGGAAAGATATCAATGTCTATCTACAACCGTTAATAGATGATCTGAAGTTAATGTGGCTGGGTATTTTCGGTGTGTATGATGCTATAAGAGGAGAATATTTTACACTGAGGGGTGTCCTATTTTGGACCATGAATGACTTGCCTGCGTATGGGAACCTCTCGGGTAGTGTCACCAAAGGATATAATGCTTGTCCTGTTTGTGTTGATAAAACCAAACCCTACAGGCTGAAACGTAGCAAGAAAATGGTGTTTTTGAGGAGTCACCGATGGACAGAAAGACATCATCCATACAGAAGGCATGCTGCTGCATTCGACAACACTATTGAGAAGGATGTCGCCCCTGAACCATTAACTGGAGAAGAGGTGTTGGCAAGGGTTGAAGGTTTGCCTCGTGAGTTTGGTAAAGCTAAAAAGCCTGCCAAGCGATCACCTGACCAACCAAGACCTTGCTGGAAAAAAAAAGAGTGTCTTCTTTGAACTTGATTATTGGAAATATATTCCAGTACGCCATATTCTTGATGTCATGCACATTGAGAAGAATTGTTGCAATGCCATAATTGGTACCCTCTTGAATATTCTTGGGAAGACCAAGGATGGAGTGAATGCCCGTTTGGACATGGTCGATATGGGCATCAAAACTGATGTAAAAGTGGTAGCTGGTGAGAAAAAGACCAAATTGCCTTTGGGTAGTTGGAACTTGCTGCATAAGGAGAAGAAAATAGTGTGCGGGTCCTTTTTTGGCATGTCAGTTCCTACAGGCTTTTCCTCTCATATTAGGAACCTAGTCTCGATGGCAGATTTAAAATTGGCTGGTCTTAAGTCACATGACTGCCACACAGTGATGCAGTACCTTCTCCCGGTTGCATTGAGATCAGTTTTAGAGAAGCCTGTTAGGTATGCCATTATTCGGTTTTGCCTTTTCTTTAAGGCAATTTGTTTACTGGAAAAGTTCTTCCCACCTTCATTTTTCGACGTAATGATTCATCTAACACTCTATCTTGTTAGAGAAGTTGAATGGTGTGGTCCAGTGTTTTTCCGATGGATGTACCCATTTGAGAGGTACATGAAAGTGTTCAAAGGGTATGTGAAAAATCGACATTTTCCTGAGGGGTGCATAGCTGAGAAGTACATTGTCGAAGAAGCTATTGAGTTTTTGGAAGACCGTGTCCTTTCTCAAGGTGGTACCACTGTGGGAATTCCATCTACAAGCATAGCTGGACATTACAAACAGAGCAGACCCTTGTCACGGCCAACCATGGTATCTGTTTATGGAAAGCAGATGCACCTTGCCCACCTTTGTGTGTTACAAAATACTCAAGATGTCCAGCCGTACTTCAAGTTAGTGTATATATATACATCTTCACATTACTGATTTTCTATCTTTTTTAATGCTCTTTAACCTTATCATTTATCACTGAACTAATAACCATGTTTTATTGTGATTGGTTCCTAGGGAGCACAAGGAATACTTGAAGTTAATTTACCCAAATCACGTGAAGAACAAGAAGTGGATGAGGGAAAAGGAGAATAAAACATTTCCA
>NC_020493.1:15421464-15422699 GCF_000184155.1 Fragaria vesca subsp. vesca | reverse complement strand
GGTCATTATTCAAAATTTCTCCCTAATCATGTATGTCACGTTTGATAATCCTTGTTTATATATTTTCAGGGCGCTCCGATACAAAATGATGGCGTGAGTTGTGGTTATTATGTTATGCGCTACATTGAAGAAATTTTGGAGGACAACGACCTTGACCTTGATAAAAAGGTACTGCAATTTCAAAGTTATATCCCTACTTGCTTATTAATGTTGTTTTGACATCGGTGTTTCAAGTTTAATGAACTAGCTATTGGGATCAACATCTTTATGTAAAAAATTGCATGATGAGATTATGAACCTAAAACCTTGTATTTACTGGTCTCTTCTCATTCCATTTGATAGATGGATCACTGAATAGTTACACTTTCTATAGTGCCGACACTAATTCTTATTCTTGTATTTTTTATTGCAATAGAATGGATGGATTGATAATTGTATTTTTTGATGATACACTGGAAAACTCAATATGCTGCATTGTTTTCTTGTTGCAGTGGGGAACCAGAGCTGGTCTGACTTACACTACCCAACAACTTGATGAGGTACGAGGAGATGGGCTAAGTATGTGCTGCAGTTTCCGGATAACTGATATCAGACTGTGATAGGTTTGCCTAAATTTAGGAACTGATATTCTGTATTTTGGATGGTGTTAAACACTTAAGTGCTTAATCCTTTTCTGTTGGTCTGATGCCAACTAGCTATAGCTAGGTTGCTATGTACAGGCATACCCTGTGTGAAAATTTATATATTATCATAGCTAGTGAGCTTGCAGTATTAATAAAAATTGGCAAGATCAATTAGGCTATTGAGTAATTGAGCTGATTAGTTAGCAGAAATTGGCCAGCATTTTGTGTGATTTCATTACCTGCTTCTTTCTATGTCCACGTTCCTGTTGGATCAGCTGGGAGTCAGTATTTCTAGAGGTTTTAGATTGTATTTTTTCTCTGTTTATGTATGAGGTTGTATTTGGTCATGTTGAACAACTCTATTGATGTCAACATAGTTTTCTTTTCTTTAAGGGCAGTGTGTTGTACTTGGAGATGGCTACAAGTTAGCTAGATAGCTACATTTCTATGTTTTGTTTAAGGCAGTGTATGTTGTACTTAGAAATGGCTACAACTTGACTAGCTAGCTACCTATTTGATTTTCTATAAATATGACCATATGAACAGCACTTTTGTAGCCAAATCAGACGACACAAGCAATCAAACGATATTCATAAATATGTCATCTTGATC
>NC_020493.1:15414556-15421444 GCF_000184155.1 Fragaria vesca subsp. vesca | reverse complement strand
GTCATCTAATAACTATTATNTTAAATTTGCTATCTATTAACCTACAGAAAACTGAGGTCCAAAACTCATAACACTACATAAAAGGATAAAAATATGTTGACATATATCACCTAACTCGACATATATATGTAAAGTCAAGCAAAATCACAAGACAAACTTTTGTTACTCTTCAGTCGCTCGACACTTAAATGTGGTATGTACACAATGGCACGACAAAAGTCTTGACAAACCTCTACTATTCTTCTTTCAAACGACAAATATATGTGGTTAGACAAGATATTATGGCTAGAGAAGTTAAACATTTGTGGTCTCAAGACAAGTCAAACGACAAGTGATTGTCGTTGGACTCTAGATGATATAAAGCCTAGTAGTTTGACAATATGAGACGACATATAGTTGTCATTAGAAGTCTCATAGTACAACATATCTTTGTTTTATTTGTCGTTGAACATTATATCAGTCGACACTTATCTATAGTATGAATAATATAAGAGGATGTAAACATAATTAATTTCTTCCTTATTCTCGTTTCAGTCGACATTTATATGTTGTATGTGTAATCCATTAACACGACATATTTTTCTGAAACCTTCCAGATTCAGCTTCTTCTAGACGACATAAGATATGTCGTCTGAATAGATATCAGACGACGGTGGAAAACTGTCATCTGAGGTCAATCACACTACACAACCTCAGACGACATAAAAAAACTGTCAGACGACAAACCTGGACTGTCGTCTGATGAATATTTTGCCATAGTGTGGATACATTCATACATCAAAACAACAAAACACTTAGTTATGTTGTATAACTAATAACTATTAGTCTGTTTAAAGTGGAGTTACTTGTCTAGTATTGTTGTGGAGTTATTTATATTACTTTTCTTTCTGGATTAGGGCTAAAACCATATGTGGTACCCTAGTGATTAGGTCTAGGCTTTAGGAAATTGTGGAGCCTTGCATCACCACTTCATTATGGGATGATTCACTTCATCACTTGGTTTTCTTATTCTTATCTTTTTTTTGTGTTGAAAAGAAGATGTTATATTACGTTGGGATTGTTTCTTATTATTTTGCGTTAGGGAAGTTATAAATTTATGTACTGATTGTCTTTGGAGCATCTTACACTGTTTCCATCATCTTTTATGAATTGTAATTCATAGTGCCAGATGCAGGGTTTGTTCTCAATTTTAACAGGTTATGGGTTTTGATGAGTTCACTAGTTTGATTGTGTTTATTCATTGACCATAAAGGATCCATGAGTTTGATATCATGTGGTAGTGGTGAGAGTGGTTGTATTGAAATTTTCAAGAAAACTTGCGTTACTTTTGTGGTTGAGTTTGCTTAGTTGTAGTTCGAAATGTGTTGAAGAAGTTGTGGTATGAGTTTTACTGATTTGGTGGTTAAAATGGTGTTTTTGGTGAGGTGGGAAATGAGTTATACATTTGAGAACCAGATAAGGATTATTAGCTTTTCAGTATATCTATCTTTCTTCTAGGGATCATACTAGAAAGTTTCTAATTATTTTTAGGTTCAGTGGCTGTCCATTTGTGTCAGCCTACCAGATACCATCAAAACACAAAAGCCCTTATATATGTTGTATACCTAGTGACCGTTACTCTTTAGTTACTTGCCTAGTCAGTATTGCGATGGAGTTATATATACTATTTTTCTTTCTGGTCTGGTGTGAAATAGCCATAATAGGTACTCAAGGGTTTGGGGTCTAGGCTTTAGAAAATTATAGAGCCTTGTGTCACCAGAAGATGATTCACTTCATCAAGAGCTGCTCACATGTGGGACACATTTAAGGGACAAAACGGGACGAATCGATCTCGTCCGTTGGATCTATTATGAATATATCCTACAGTTCTCATGCAGCAACACTTCAATCTAATTCTTATCCAACTTCTACAGATCTATGTTTCCTCTCCTCTCACCTCTCGTCTCAGACTCTCAGTGACCTCACCTCTCACATCTCTAAGTCATACCCAACCAGTTCATATTCTTTTCCTCTCTCTAAACATAAATCTATTCATTTTCATCTTCTCTTAGAAATTTCTTTCTTAAAACGGTGTTACCCTAAAAAAGCACACATCTATGCTCTGTTCCAATTCTATAAGAATCAGAGACTCGACAATATTCGATAAGAAGATTGTATCATGGGTTTGAAACTTTGAATCCCGGTAGAATGGGCGGACGAAATCACGTTCTTTTTTTTTTTTCCTTTATATTGCGATTGATTTTCAAGGAAGATCAGTTTGTTTCTTTGATGGGTTTTATTTGTTTGATTGGTTTACATGTTTGTTCGAATTACACTAGTTATACGAGAAAAAGATATGTGAGGCTTTTAAGAACCCACATATGGGATGGTGAGGTGAGAGAAGAAAAGAATGAAAGATCTGAGTTGCAATGAGATGAGAGAAGAAGATGAACAGAAACTGAGAAAAGAATAGGAACAAAATCAAGTTTTTATGACCATAGGATGTATTCATTAAAGATCCAACGACCAGATTGATTCGTCCCGTTTTGTCTCTTAAATTGTGTCCCGTAGATGAGCATCCCTGTTACTTCATCACTTGGTTTTCTTATTTATATCTTCGTTCTGCTTATTGGAATGCCGGGACTTGTTACCTGCCTACCTTGTTAACATCTTTGTTATTAGGTAAGGCCTTCTGACTTTTGAACTTTATAAGGTTCCATTCCCTGAGGCCCCTGCTCAATGGAAGATGGGGTACAAAATCACATTTTCATATTTGTATTAGAATGATTAGAATGCAAGTTTTTTACAAGGGTGGAGAAGACCTCAATGCGCTTATCTAATATAAGCATGGGCGGAGCCATTTGAGGACCCATGACACCCCTTAACGTTCTGTCTGATGTGTGATTTTCAACTAGAGGCCATTGATTTTGAAGGAGTTTCTAGTTAATTATGTTTGATGACACCCCTAACATAGTTGGTAATTCCTTATTGTGAGCGAGAGAGCAAAGGATTTGCATTCAGTTCTTTCCTAATCAACTAAAATAAAACATGATAAAGACCATTTTAGCCATTTTAATGAGTTATGAAGTCAAAATTAACGTGCGAATTAGACGGAATTTCAGTAATTAAGCATGATTTATGAAAATTGAAAACTTTAGGGGGTAAATTTTTAAAATAAAAGTATAGGGGGTAAAATGATGTTAACCTTAAACTTCAGGGATGTAAACTGAAATTAATCCTTTAATTTTTTTTATTTTTATTTTTTGAACAAAAATTGCTACCCACTTTTTTTGTCAGGTGGGGATTGCTTTATTCTTCCATTTCAGTGGGCTGATCAACATTTGTGATGCTACCCAATTAATCCTTTAATTTATTTGCTTATCAAATCGTGCACTACTCTGTATAGGGATTCTCTTTAGTATTATGTATTTCACAACTCTTACAATGATCGTGATAAAAATAAAGAGAAATTTAAAATACACACCCCTAATCTCTTAATACATACCTCAATTATTTTATGTTTCTATTGAGATTTTATAGGTAAGTTAAATGACTAAAACAAACATCTATTATTTTTTTTCAACATCTTCTACCCTAACCCCAACTCTTCTCCACAATTCATTTGGGTTGTCTTTTTTCTTCTTCTTCTTCTTCTTCTTCTTCTTCTTTCTTTTTTTTTATTTTTTTTATTTATTTTTTTATTCTGTATCAGCTTTAGTTTGATCTTGCAGATCATGTTGTCAAGTACTGCATATTTATCATGAAATGTTTTATTGAATAACTAGCTATCTATGTTTAATAGCTACTGTACTTTTACAATTCTACTAGCTAGTGAATTTTGAAAACTTGTATTGGTGATTTGGAGTTGAGATATAACAATAATCATTTGATTATAAATTAAACGATAATAACAAAAAATTTCTAACAAAAATAAGATGAAATAATATGTAAAAAGAGGTACCAAATAGTAAATATATATTAATTATATTAAATAACGGAATATTTCATGAATTAAGGGCATTTTAGGCAGTTTGGGATGTGTATTAAGTATAATACTGAAATGAAAAACTTGGGGTAAGGCTACGGTATGTCGACGCATATGATGCATCAACTTTGTCCTCAAGTTGTAAAATGAGTCATCAAAGTAGTAATATTGGTCCTCAAAATTGTAATATGAGTCGTTAAAGTTGTAAAAAAAATTAGTTACAACATTAGTCCTTATTTGTCCTTAAAGTGGTAATTGAATCCTCAAAGGTTGTAATATGAGTCCTCAGAGTTGTAACAACTTTTTTTTAATCACTTTAAGAACTTAGTTACCACTTTAAGCACACATGATTACTAATGTTGTAACTAGAAAATTTTACAACTTTAAAGACTCATATTACAACTTCAAGGACTAATATTACTAGTTTGAGGACTCAATTTACAAAGTTGATGCATCACATCATTCACATGCATTAACACATTGTAGAATTTTCCAAAAACTTGATAGGTGGTGTATAAAGTAAGGGGTGTGTATTAAGATATTAGGGGTGTGTATTTAAAATTTCTCAAAAACAAAGTGCAAAAAAAAAAAAAAATCTAACTTTGCCCGAAATAAAATAAAATAGAAGAACAATGAAGCTTCACTTTGGTACATGAATTGAATTACTCAGTATTCTCTTAGAATAAACGTAAAAACGAAAATTTAGTTAAAATAAGCTAGTAATGAAGACAAATCGATTGAATCGTTTGTGCGTTATCTAAAAGAGAAATTTTAAATACACACCCTTAATATCTTAATACACACCCCTTACTTAATACACCACCTATCAAGTTTTTCATTTCAGTATTATACTTAATACACATCCTAAACTGCCTAAAATGCCCTTAATTTATGAAATATTTCATTATTTAATATAATTAATATATATTTACTATTTGATACCTCTTTTTACATATTATTTTGTCTAATTTTTGTTAGAAATTTTTGGTTATCATCGTTCAATTTATAATCAAATGATTATTGTTATATCCCAACTCCAAATCACCAATACAAGTTTTCAAAATTCATAAGCTAGTAGAACTATAGAAGTACAGTAGTTATTCGATAAAACATGTCATGATAAAGATGCAGTACTTGACAATATGATCTGCAAGATCAAACTAAAGCTGATACAGATATTAAAAAATAAAAAAATAAAAAAAAGAAGAACAAAGACAACCCAAATGAACTGTGGAGAAGTTGGGATTAGGGGAGAAGAAGTGTTTTTGACGATTTTAGGGTAAAAGATGTTGAAAAGAATACTTCTAGCGTGATTTTTTTTTAATAATAGATGTTTGTTTTGGTCATTTAGCTTATTTATAAAATCTCAATAGAAACATAAAATAATAGAGGTGTGTATTAAAAGATCAGGGATGTGTATTTAAAATTTCTCTATCTAAAATGGGAGGAAAAGTGATTATCGATCTATATCTTAATGTACACTGAAAATTATATTCAATTTAATATATCAATAAGGTTTAGATTTTCTTTTTACTGTAAATCAGTCGCCCCCCCTAAACGTAAGTTTCTAAGAGCAACTTTAGTAGACTCTCTATTTTAACTTTTAGATATTTTAGAGAACGTGTTTAGTTTTTTTGATATTTTCGGAGCTCCAACAGACTAGCCAAAGTTTAGCTATTATGACTTTTAGCTATCTCGCTAGCTAAATATAGAGAGCGAGATGACTCAAATGAGACTTAGCTATAATTTAATACATTCCTTGTAAGATATTTTACGTGATATATAAATATATTAAAACTATTTAATCTTTATTTGAAGAATAATATTGATGTAATGCTAACTAAAATAAAGAGCATTGATGCAGCCGTATTTCTAAAGTGACTAGCTAAAATGACATTTTAGCTAATTTAACTCAAAAATAACTAGCATCGTTAAAGATGTCCACCATTGTATATAAAAAAAGACTTCGCCCGTCCTTCTGCTCACTTTCAAATTATTGTTTCTCATTTGGAAATGAAGTGCTCCATGCGATAGTTTCCAGCCAAAGCTTCAATTTGCTTTTGGAGATTAATAAAAAGTTTTTTTGTTTTGTTTTTAAAAACAAATTGCTTTTGGAGATCCACAAAAAAAGTTCGAAGATTCTTGCCTTAAAGAGTTAGAGCAAACACCAGGAACTAAATGCATGCATTTGTGATTTGTTTAGGGTAAAATACATTGCTAAACCCTAAACCACTTTGCATGCATTTAGTTCTTAAACAAACCACAAACCAAATCACAAATGTCATACATTTATATATATTTTACGTGATATATAAATATATTAAAACTATTCATCTATTGCCACCTCACAAATCACTTTGCTCACCCCATAGTCTTTTCACACCCCATTCATATAATTTTAATTGTAAGTATATTTTATTCACCCATTTACAATACCTAAAATACATTTTTCTCAATTCTACTTTGTTCATCCTACATTCTCTTCTCACCCTACATATATTTTGTCAAATTCATATATGCTCAAGGTAAGTAAAATCACCAACTGAACAAAAAAAATTCACATTAAAATATAAATCTTAGTTAAAAAACAAGTAAAAAGTCTCAAATTTAACAACCTAATAGTATCAGTCAATATTATGATGCACAATGTCTGTAAATGTATCTCTAGTAGCAGTGCCTTCCATACTTTTGAGTTCTTGAACTGATTTATGTGTTGTTCATAAATATGGTACAATAGTTGTCCATGAAAATTTAGATACAAAGTCGACATAGGAAATAATAAGTAAAAAATAGACAAATCACCAACAAAGAAAAAAAGAAAAAAGAAATACAAATAGTTTACCTCATCTTCAGGTTAAATGCTAGTGTCTTCAGACTCACGAACGATGAATCTGGGATAGAGTTTATGAAGTTTGTGTTCATCT
>NC_020493.1:15364697-15414536 GCF_000184155.1 Fragaria vesca subsp. vesca | reverse complement strand
AAAAAAAAAAATTATAATTTGTAACAACTTATTGTCCCTTGTTGTAATTTTACATTAATGTATTTTAATATTTTAATAAATCAACAACATGTGGGGTGAACAAAGTGATTTGTGGGGTGGCAAAAGACGCACCCTTGTCCCTTTTTAAATGACAAGAATTTGTATTTAGACTAACCTCAATTAAGGGAATTGACAAATGACACTTATTTTGTGAGGACTTTAAGTCGGAAATTTAAGCTCTCAAATTTCACAATTATTTTTCCGTAAAAATTGCTAATTTCACAGGATAAAAATCCAAATAAGGAAACAATAATAAGAAATTGGGAATTCATTGCTACAAGCGAAACGTAAACGCCTTAGGTGTGTGTTGACCATGCAATCTCGCGTCATGTAATGTTGTATGTATGATAGAAATGGTGTGTGACAGGGCTTGAGGTTAAAAATCCAAGATGAAATCCCGATGCATCGCGGATGTGGAAAGTGCCCTATCAACTAGCTTAAAGACCGATGAAAAGTAAAAGAGGACCACGAGGCACCGAAGGCGCCGACCTCTACCATCACTTTATAGTCAAGAAAGATAGGAAGGCGTCTGCCATAGGAAGAAGGGTATTCAAGTTCAAATCCTGATCTATCAATAGGCGGTAGTATGTCCACCAGGAAAGGCTTCCCTTGATTCAACGGCAGCTTCTTATCCGGCTGGTGCCAACAGCTAAGCGACTGTTATAGCCCTCTAACTCCCCCTCCGGCGAATGAGTTATGACTTAATTTTGATTAAATTCTCGGGAATTCACTTGCATCCAAACACACTATATTAAGGTATTTCAATAGAATTTGGCTTCACGGGGAGTTGTGGTGTATAAATTACACTAGGATGCACGTAATAATAACAGAATTAGAACACATGCCCGTAATGATCCTTAATGTCATCCATAAGCTCAAAACTCATACAAAATGTGGAATAACAATTTCACTGGAAATAACGTTGGACCTGAAGTCATGGAATAACATTAGATCTCATTCAAGTTTCTTGAACACATGCTAAAATTTGGTCATGTACTTCAAAACACCAAAATGTCATAGTGAATTCTATTATAGCAGTAAAAAGTTCAATTGCCACCATCTTCCCCAGCTGCATTGTTTTCCGCTTGAGTTACACCAACCTCAGCCGGCCTAATAACTCGATCATGAAGTATATATCCAGGCTGCAATACACAAATGCAGGAATGTCTTTATTAATGTTCTTAATTCTACAAGTCACACGCAGTAAAACAAACCATAAAATGTGTTCTTCCCACAGGCTTGAATTAAAACCCCCCATTTTTTAAATCCAAAAGCAGAGGTGCAAAAGCGTGGCAAAAATCTGTTATCTAATCAAATATATTATGCTTCATGTTTCAGACAAAATCAAAATCACACTTTATGAATTTTTTCCTAGATTTTATGCAAGGTGATGATAAAAAGACTGCTCATCCAATTCCAACTTTCTGCATGTCATGATAGTTAAATGCTCAATCAAATCTCAGCACATAAATTGTGTCCCCAAGGTTGTGTTCCCAAAGGTTGCACACTAAAAAGTAGATTATACTATTGATGCCAAGCAGTAGTTAAACAGTAAATTCATTTCCAAAACATATAAATATGCAAAGAAATTATTACTTGCAGCATACCTTGAGAACTTGAGCAACAGTGCCAGGAGGCTTCGAAGGATCTGATACTTGGAATACAGCATCATGCCTATGTGGGTCAAATGGCTCATTTGTAGGATCATATTTTTCTATACCGTACTTTTTAAACACCTGAAATGAAATGGATTGAAATGTTAGGAGGATTGGAGGTAAAACCAGTCAGTGTAACAAAACCATAACTTAATACACCAGTAGCCAGAACAAAAATCATATCTTGATATACCGGTAGTCGCAACATGGTATGTCAAATATAGATTTGAACTTCTTAAAATGAGCACAAGCCCAACTGACACGATAGGTGTTCATATATGAGAAAAAAAAAGGTCATTGATCTAACTTTATGTGAGTTAACAAACCATATTATAAATCATCCCATAAACACAAGCAGCTAAAAGGGAGAACACGCTGTTTAACTTTGAAATACCAATTTATTCAGTCAACATTTCTGGGTGACTGATTGTAATTATTGATAAGAAAAGATTACCTCAGCAAGTTGTTTCTCAGTCATTTCGACTCCTTCAAGAAGAGTTTTCAAAAGTGGTAGAGCACCAGCAGAATTCTCAGACTGATCAAGTTTTGTGAAACCGGTTTTGGTAACAGAAGCAGCTCTACCTAAATTGTCTGCAACATCTAGTAAACTCTTTGCAAAGTTCTGCAATATAATTCCAAGCACTTATCAGAATATATCTTCAGAATATTTTATAATTTATTTATTTAGTATTTTGTGGTTGTTGGATCTGTGAATAGAAATTGTACTACAAGAATGAGGTAAATACAAACGCAATGACTTGGATTTGAAAGCACAAAAAGTATGCCAAAAGTGGACATGAACCTGTATTGAAAACTTCTTCGTATTCTCTGCTTCACGCCTTGTTCTGTCCATGACATTTTCCATTTCTGCATAAGTGCGTAGGACTTTATCTTGCATTTTCTCCACCTCTTTATGCTTTTGCTTCAGAAGTTCTTCCTTTTCCGTAAGAAGTTTCACCAGGTCCTCGGTAGACAAGTCTTCGTCGGAATCTGAATCAGAAAACGCAGTTCGTTTAGTACCTCCTCTCAGATTACGTTGTCTCCTAACATTGGCAGACTGGGAATCAGGAATAGAACCTGATTCTTTGGTTTGATCAGCCGCTTGTGTATCCCCACCTTCAGACACTTTAGCATCACTCTTCTCAGAACCTCCATTTCCAACCCTTTCAGAAGGCTCCGGAGATGCAGATGAAGAGAATCCAAATAGTTGAGATATAGAAGAAGTTGGGGTTGAATGATGCAACAAAGACACCTGGCTCAGAATTAACTGTTATATGAGAAAATAATGAAAATAAACGTAAATTGCATGAGTAAATGTGCATTCAACAGGTCTTCAAACTCTCAAGATCAACAAACATCTTTGGATTTTTCGTTTACTCTCTGTTGACAAATTATACAAACTGGATAAAGAAATCAAATATCTTTGAGTAAAGTGAACATATTGAAGATCAAACCTAATGACAATCAAACTTTACGCCATAAATGGTTTGTAAATAATAAGTCCGGGGTGAAATTCTAACCAAGCAGACACATAGCCTTCAATCATCATTTGGTTAATCAATGTTAGCATATGATAAGGACACAATAAGTTACTTCATTTTATTAAGTACACTACAGATACCAGGCTAGCATCTATGAAAACAAACCCAATATTCAAAATTTAAGAACATGAAATCCCAGGAACCCAATTGCCAATACCCAAACCAAGAATTGACATAGCATCCAACACAATTATCCTCCAAAATTTGTTCAACAAAAAATAAAAACTTTCTGAACTAAAACAATGGGTAGCACAAAAACACCGCTTCATGAGTTATGGTATCAAAATTGGAATCCATAAAGCATATAAAATTGGCAAAATTTGCAGAAACAGCTTAAACCCTAGCAAAACCCTAGTGAGAAATTAGGGCACCTTATTGGGCATGTCCTGAATCAGAGGCTGCGACTGATTGGAAAGGATTGGGAATCGGTGATTCGGCTGGGCGGCGAAGGTCACTGCGTTCCTGGGGACGGCCCTCGAAACGCGAGCAAAAACCCTAGAGACGAACATGGCTGAGGGAGAAGGAACTGCAGGGGCAAAATGGGAATATGGAGAAAAATGGGGTTTTCAGAGAGAGTTGATGAGAGGGAGGGGCTTTAGGTGAGATGAAAGAAGAGAGAGAGATGCTTGTGCTTGGAGAGAAAGAAAAAACACAGCGGTATTCAGGTTTACCAAGATGCCCCCGGTTTGCAGACATAACTATGGGATTAGGAGGGTATTTTCGTCTAGGAACTAATTTGGTTTTTGTTGGGGTTTTAGGAAGATAGGTTTCTCTTCACTTGGGGTTTAGAAACCTCCAGAACCCCAGAATCTGAACAAGTGGCCAATTGTGTTTCATACCAGACGATGTCGTTTTGAACCAAGTCACTAGGGTTCCATAATTCCATTCGTTCTGAAATACACGGAAGAAATAAAGGATAACAAGGCATCAACACAGACAAAAGAAAAACTCTCAGCAACCACAAAACACAAGCGTATCAAAAAGTGTTTTCTTGGATAAGTTGTAAGACAGAAAGTTGCTCATACATACAATATGTATTGTAAACATATGTTGAACAATTTCATAAGTTTCATTTCATAAGTCTATAACATACCCCCATAGAACTCTACCTTCACTGGCGTATCTTCAGCAAGGAGAGAGAAACTGTATACCCCCTACTTTGTTACAAGAAAAAAAGAAAGAACATTTTAAGATGGAGGCTCAAGCAATTTAGTCCTATATTGTGGCCCACCGTCAATCAACCGTTCAATATCGGCTGCCTTCTGCTGTGCTTCCTCAAAATTTACTTCCACTGCAGCAAGCTCGGCCTTGAGCCTCTTCCTTTGAGTGTCTAGAGTGTTCATTTCCTCCCTCAACTTCTTTGCTCTTTCAAGTTCGTCCTTCATACCCAAGGCCGTCACAAAATCTTCCTCGACCCAACTCAAGTCGAATTTGAAGACCTGAAGCTCTTCCCATAACTTCCTCAGGTCTTGACGAGATTGCACTGTCAGTTTCTGAGGCTCTCCGGTGTTCAGAAAATGCAACAGTCGACCCAATGTTGTGAACGCCCATTGAGTGAACTGTTCGCATTGGTCCTGCATACATTCAACCAGAGAAGGGCGCAAGGAACAAACCTCCTCCAGCAATGGAACAAAAGCGTTATCGATTTCCCCAAAACCTCTAAAATTTGAGGTTACACCACTCGGTAAGGAGCTCAGAAAAGGCTCTTCCTTGACAACTGGAGAGTCAGCATGGGTAGGCTCAGCATTCATTGGTACTTCTCCACCCAAGTGCTGCACAGGTGCAGAACTACTAGCTTCGTTGGCTAAGGTTGTAAGAGCCTTAGGAACTGAAACATTTGCTTCAATGACACAGGTATCGTTCACAAGATACCCTTGCGTATGGTCATTAAGCACAGTCAAGGGAATTAACGAGGTGAAGCCCCAGTCGCTGTCGTTCTTGTCAAAGATATGTACTGTTTCTGCAAAATCAAAATACCAATGATTTCAAAAGATTGATCATGAAGATAGCTCACCCTAGGTACAAAACAGAAAGCAGTAGGAATTTGTAACAGTACTAATAGCGAACTCAATTAGATGTTTCATTGATAAACATAGACCACAATAAACAAATGCATGAACTATCAACTAGACATATTCTTAATTAATATTACCTAAGGCAATCAATGACATATTTCACAATGGATATTAAATGCACTAACAAACAGTTCCCTTAAGCAAAACCGAATACACTGCCAGAGGAAGCATCGCAGTTCCTTATACACCCAAAAAATTCAAACATTACAGATAAACAAAACCTATTCATTTTCAATGAATCAAACTGAACTAATACAAACAAGCTTCCATTGTGAACAGATGTATACACCTTATTTTGGAACGTGCACTTGGCATTTAATTCCACTCTAATTAACTATTTAAATGTACCTCATGTATTCACAATAAGACAAATAAGTACTTAAATCTACTAACTAACAATTTCCTTTACCCGAACACAATAACAGTGCCTCAAAAAAGAACGCAGCTCAAATTTGGCACACAACCAGGTATGACGTATCTAGTCGCAGCATCTCAGCCTTTAGACAGCATCTAATTGAAAAACTACGGCTCATGCACGTCCTTTTGATGGATCGAACATAAGCAACTAGACATGCAGATGAGGAAAACACTTTACGTTGTGACAACTATTCTATTACCATGTAAGGTTAGAGCGCTAACTAGATCAATTCGATTCTACTTTTACTTAATGGAGTAATCAGTTACGCACACTATGGAACATAGATTTACTACTATTCTCCTTAACTTCTACCCTAAACAATATGTTTTCTTATATGGCACGCACAACTTTTCCATTTGTATTTTTTTTCATTTCCACCATCTTGTATGGGTACAAAATTCAGTAAGCATAGAGCAACCAGCCAAGCATTAAAATGAAAACACAAAGAACATCATATTTTGCAGTAGATGCAATACAGAGTCAAACCAAAGCATCCATAACACAAGACACCAATCACTTGTTTCATATACACAACGCTCATAAAAAATGAAGCAATGGCAATACAATAAACAAAAACAAAATCACAAACATGAAAAGACACAACAGTAAAGAGCAAGCAATATACCCTTTGTAATCGATCTTCTGCGATCTAATTCATTGCGCACAGTCAATTTAAAGCGGGCAAGTCTAGACCACCCAAGCGGCAACTCTGAAGCGCCAGCAACGTCCAAATAGGCTGACATGTGATCTACACAATTGCCCTTGGGATACACCAAAACCCGCCTGCACAAACAAACCATATCATGTCCAAGACTGACATCTAACAAAGGGTTACAAAGCACTCAAATGTTTAAGAATGTAAATCTCAGGACTCGGAAATTATTGAAATTATTTACCACTGATAATCACCGGTGTCATCGGTGATGAATATATTTGAGTACTTCTTGCCTTTGGATAATGTGGAGAAGTTGTAAATTCTCCACACGAATGTCACCGTTATGATGTCCTCCGGTGCAAGAGTGTTCCATCTATCAATAACACAACATCCATCATCAGTCAATAGAAAAGAGAAACCACAGAAACAGAGACCATATGTATATCATGCAACAGAAACAAGATTTGAACTTTTTTCGTATCAAAAAAGAAAAAAGATTTGAACTTTGAAAAATACTGCATAACCTTGTGTGAAGATTTGTTTAGGGATCAGGGTTTTCACCCAAAAACAGATTTGAACTTTGAAAGAGGCATACCATTTAGGGATCAGGGTCTTCACCAAAAACAGGCCCCAAATAAAATATAAGAAGAGGGATTAAACTGCATGCAACGATTTGAGACGGATCCTGAATGTAAAAAGGTAATTGAAAAAGGTACCTTCCCATTGCGGCCTCCATGAGATTGACTGAGAGATTGAAGAAAACTAGAACCGAGGAAGTGAGGAAGGCGAGTGAGCTGGAGAGTCTGAGAGTGAAAGGGACAGTTTGAAAGTCTGAGAGTGAAATGAGATTTGCCGACTCGATTTACAAAGACAATCAGAGAAAATTCTAGCCACCCACTTGACCACTCTTTCTATTTTTTTTTTCTGTCAATTCAGTCAATAACCTGATATTAATGACAATTTTATTGACATCATAATACTATATTATTTCACTTTTTTATTTTTCTCAAATTACAATAATTAGAATGAGAGTCTAAGTCATGAATGTTGAAATAGCTGAAAGTGATTTCAATCAAAAAAAATAAAAAGAAAGACATACCTGAAAGTGATTAAACCAAAGAAAGAAGTAAATATTTGACGGCAAATTATATGAGCAGTTTGCATGAGAAAAAAAGAGTGTTTGGTGTACAAAAATTATTTTATTTAGCCGTTAATTTATTAAGGACATGCATACGTAGAGCGAAATTCTTGGTTGTGACGGGTTTGAAGTAGTTCTCCATTTCTCTAACTTAATTGGACAAAAGCCGACCAAATCTTTGCATGCACAACTGTAATCATTTATTAACATTTCTTGAAATTTAGATGGTGAATTGATCGTATATAACGGAAATTTGAAGACAAAAATCATATCTCGTTTGAAATCTAAGACGGACAATAGGCTTAAATCTGATCCAAATTATACATTTGATTCAATTATTTATTACTCAAATCTCAAGCAAACTAAGATATATAAACTAATGGTTTGGTTTTTTTTTGCTGTTGAAGAAATTGGAATGACTCTCATTAGGCTTGTAGCCAATAACGACGGTAAATGATCAATGTATGAGTAATTTGAGGACTACTCACACACAAAATACAACTTAATCCACAACTACAAACCACGAATTGAAAAAACAACATCAAAACTACATGTTAAAAAAGTGGACATGAATACTAGAAAACAAATAAAATTAACCTCTAAACCTATACGACAGCAAGACAAAGTAACCGTCCTAATGGGAATTGATGCCTAGGATCCATTGGTGTACGTTTCCACTCAACAACCACTAAACCAGCTTTGATTGAATAACAATAGAGGCTAAAAGTGTCACTCCCACGAATAGCCCATACACATGCCTGACACAAATGATAAAAAGAAAAGAGAAATGGAAAAACCCAAAAACAAGTCCATTCAGCCACACAGATCGATGCAACCCAAAGGAAACTGAGGCCAAAAGGCCCATATTCCATCTCGTTCCTTGCAGTCATCCTAGTTTGACCAATAGCGGAGCAATTTAAGGGAGCTTGCTACCGCCGATTAAATTTGGCGACTTTCCTAGCCAGAAAACCCCCTCTACCATCAGAACAATCAAGCGTCGCCTCTCAACTTGTTTTGTAGATCAAGAACCAACGCTCGTGACACAGACCTTGAGTTCGCCTCCCTATAATTCAATGCCCGGATTCAAAACCAATTTCCGATTCCGACAACCCTACCTGAAACCGCCTTCTATTGTCGTCGACCGCACAAATTTGGCAAGCGACAACCTCTGCTCCTAAGA
Source organism: Fragaria vesca subsp. vesca (assembly GCF_000184155.1). NCBI lineage: Eukaryota > Viridiplantae > Streptophyta > Magnoliopsida > Rosales > Rosaceae > Fragaria > Fragaria vesca. Next base: position 15,405,814 of record NC_020493.1, on the reverse strand, counting down.
GTGATTCACCAAACGACCACCACAACCCAACACAAACCACATCAACCCGATCACAAAAACGCGAAGACCACCTCTCCTCAATGCTCGAAGGGAGACACCTAGTCGACCTTGAAAGACGACGCCGAGATGTCCTTGAGCAGGCGGAGATCCACTGGATTTGCCGCTACCGTGCTGAGAACAAAAAAAGCGTTTGGAACAAAAGTTATTTTATTTTGCCGTTAATTTATTGTGAATGGGCATACGTAGAGCGAAATTCTCGGTCGTGGCGGGGTTTGAAGCAGTTCTCCACTTCTCTAACTTAATTGAACAAAAGCCGACCAAATCTTTGCATGCACAGCTGTAATCATTTGTTAACATTTCTTGAAATTTAGATGGTGAATTGACCGTATATAACGAAAACTTGAAGACAAAAACCATATCTCGTTTGAAATCTAAGATAGACAATAGACTCAAATTTGATCCAAATTATACATTTGATTCAATAATTTATTACTCAAATCTCAAGCAAACTAAGATAAACTAATGGTTTGGTTTTTTTTTGTTTTTTTTTGAAGAAATTGGAATGACTCTTATTAGGCTTGTAGCTAATAACGACCGTAAAACGATCAATGTATGAGTAATTTGAGGACTACTCACACACAAAGTACAACTTAATCCACAACTACAAACTGCAAACAACCTCAAAACTACACGTTAAAAGGGTGGACATGAATACTAGAAAACAAATAAAATTAACCTCTAAACCTATACGACAGCAAGACAAAGTAACCGTCCTAATGGGAATTGACGCCTAAGACCCATTGGTGTTCGTTTCCACTCAGCAGCCAATAACCCAGCTTTGATTTAACAACAATAGAGGCTAGAAGTGTCACTCCCACAAATAGCCTATACACAAGCCTGACACAAATGATAAAAAGAAAAGAGAAATGGAAAAACCCAAAAACAAGTCCATTCAGCCACACAAATCGATGCAACCCAAAGGAACTGAGGCCAAAAGGCCCAAATTCCATCTCGTTTCTTGTAGCCATCCTAGTCTGACCGACAGCGAAGCAATTTAAGGGAGCTTGCTACCGCCAATTAAATTTGGCGGCTTTCCTAGCCGGAAAACCCCCTCTGCCATCAAAACAATCAAGTGTTGCCTCTGAACTTGCTTTGTAAATCAAGAACCAACGCTCGTGATGTAGACCTTGATATCGTCTCCCTACAATTCAATGCCCGGATTCAAAACCCAAATATGATTCCGACAACCTCGCTTGAAACCGCCTTCTATTGTCGCTGACCGCACAAATTTGGCAAGTGACAACCTCTGCTCCTAAGAGTGATTCACCAAATGACCACTGCAACCCAGCACAAACCACATCAACCTGATCTCAAAACCGTGAAGACCGCCTCGCCCTAATGCTCGAAGGGAGACACCTAGTCGACCTTGAAAGATGACGCTGAGACGTCCTTGAGCAGATGAAGGTCCACCGTATTCGCTGCCGTTGTGCTGCACATAATTAGGGTTTTGGTATATTTTTTTAGAGAGACTGAGACTCATGTTCTATTATCCTCCACCTTTACTTGGGGAATCATTTGTTTGAACTTTTTCTCTCGTAGAAGCTACAAATTCAATTTGTTAATATCAACATATAGTAATTCTAAATTAATGATTTAGTTAAAACCATTATTTCAAACTAGTATAAGGGCTTACTTATCCGCTTGATACATGAGCTTTTGAGGACTAGGAGGTAATGTGTTAATAAGACGGTTGCGCTACCATGTTTTGTAATAACTTAAATGATCACGGCTAACGCAACATTCATCCGTAAGGTGTGCATATTTCTTAACATTGACAAACACAATCAACTGAGAGCTTGGACAAAAATCTTGTGTAGTAGCTAAACCGATCAGTCACTTACTTAACTAGGTTGAATTCCGATCTTAATTTTTAAAAACTAGTTATAACAACTCGTTTCATTCTTGCTATTGCAGGTACATGCAGTGGCGGACGCAGAAAGTTATGTAAGTGGGGGCAAAAAAAAAAAAGAGTTGAGGCTAAGTAGCCTCTAGAGTCGACGACTCAGTGTTCATTTCCATCTCTCTATTAATTTGTAGTTCTTCAGATGGTTAATCTATATTATTCTGAAAAATATTGGAGTCCTTTTCACCAATCATATGAAATCCTAATGAAGCACTATAAAATTACAAGCTTTCCGACTTCGAAACTTCAATATATGAATTCAAGTTAAACCAAACCCCCCAAAACCAAAAATCCAATAAGAAAAAAAAAATCACCTAAACTGATACCTAAAACCAAAAATATAATCGAGAGAGTCATTGATCAGACCCGATGCCTGGGATATTTTCCTTTGTGGGATATATAGTAGATTCTTAAACAATAAGTGCATATGTCAAGTCGTGACTGGGGGGAAAATCAAATAAACATTGACATATATAAGAAGGTAGTTAGCATGAAAGAAAGTTCATTGGGGCAACTGCCCCCACTGCCCCCCTCTTCGTCCGCCTATGGGTGCACGTAGCTTCTGTAAATCCATTCTCGTTAGAGCAAGTTCATCCGTTGGGTTAGAATGAATACAGTGACCTGGGTCACTGTGACTGGGCAGCAGTTTTCACCCATTTAAAATGTGAGATTGTTGTCATGTGGCAGTGACTGTTTGAATTTTAAATTATATTTTTAAATGCAATTAATCGTTTTATATATAAATAAATAGTAATTTATATATATTATATGTCATATTAAAATTAATGTTTTTATTTCATGACATTTAAGTAACAAGTCAAGCTTAAAAAATACTTTTATTTGATACTGTCTAATGAAAAACACAATCTAAATTAACTAGGCATATGTAAAATTAGCTATCAATCCAGTGAAAAACACAATCTAAATACTTTTATTTATTTTTATAAATTTTTTCTATAAAATTATAAATCAAAAAAAGAAAAAAACCTTAAAATTTATTCTCTGGGCTGCTGTATTTCTTCTCTGGGCACCCATATTTCTTCTCTGGGCTGCCGACGGTGAGTACCCACCTTCCGACGGCAAGCACCCCAGTCTCCTCCGCACACCCAGCAGCAAGCAGCGCAACTCCAGCCTCTTCTGCACGTTGCCGCTCCACATGCACAGCAGCAAACAACGCAACTCCAGCCTCCTCCGCAAGCACAGCAACAAGCAGCCCCCTGCCTTGCGCCACCCCGACAGCGAGTGCACCAGGCTGCAGTTCATCGTCACAGTCTTCCTGTCATCATCACACGCTCGTCTTCTTTCGGTTGCAGTTCGTTCGTGCGCGTAACCTCCTTTCCAGGTGCGTCGATCGGTGCAACCTGCGTTGCTGACGCAAGCCATGAGCTTGGGCAGGGCTGAGGTGGCTGCATCTCGCCTGGGCTGGTGTTCTCCTCTCACCTGGGTTAGATATCTCCCTAAAAATCTAACCTGGGTTGGATTGGGGAGATAACTCATTTATGGGTGGAAGCAAAAAAATTTGGGCTGGGTTGGTTACTTTGCCTGTGTGGATCCAACCTGGGTTGGATTTTTTTCCCACCGGTGGACTTGCTCTTAGTTTGTGTATTGATATTGACATTCGCTAAGTCGACTTATGCCTTTGCTAACCTGATTTTGTTTGTTATCAATATGATTTATGATTTATGTCATTTTCTTCCACTTTATTTTCACAATGTTCTTCACTTATTATGTGATAAAAGAACCAAAGACCAAGTAGCTTGTCTAGGAAGCACAATGGCTGAAGGTGCTAAACTATGAACCTCAAAAGATGGGGAGCTTAATGCAGAATATAAATTATATTGATTTGCACAAGAATTACCAACAGGTGGTTATCAAATAGTGAAATAGAGACAAGAAAAATATATAAAGAACCAGAATCGTGTTCTAGGATATTCTGTATCTTTCTAGATATTCTTTATGTGTGTCTTGGCTTTATGCCAATAGGATATGTAGTTTGACTAGATCTATGTATTCATATCCTTACCATATTGGTATTGTGTAATTCCCTATATAAAAGGCTCCTATCAATGAATAAGATGATTCTCTTGCTATCTCTTTGTCTCTACACTTTATCTTTCATCACGTTATCATGCACTTTGTTCCAACCCTAGAGCCAATAACCTACCATTTGTTTTCCAAACCCTAAAAAACAATTTTTCTCAAACCAAAAGTTCTCGGCCCTGCCTCGGCCTCGACGCTGCCGCTGCTCCCAACCGCCGCTTCCCGGCCGTCAGCTTCGCCTTCTTTTCTGGTTTCGCCGATCGAGCTTTAGATCAAGAAATCTGAGTTTTTCGAAGAAATTTTACCATATGTTTTAAACCCTAAACTCTTCAAAGTTCAATAAACTCGGGGGAGATAAAGTGCTTTCTCCCCTTCTCTTTCTCCATCTCCATTCTATGCTTGGGATTTTGTACGTGCAGGTACCAAAATCCCAAAATTTTATTTGTGGGTCAAGAGTGTGTTTGATCACTCTTGATTTCTTGTCCGGGTTGTGTATGATCAACCCTGACCTTTCTCCGGATTGTGTTTGATCAATCTGAGGCATTTTTCGAATTGTGTTTGATCAATTCGCGGTTTTTCCGGATTGTGTATGATCAATCCGTAGGACAAACAATTAAATATTAAAAGCATTGTTTGTGACCTCTATCGAATCTTATAACAACTTGGTTTTGTATGCAAGAGCAATGTAACATTCTGCTCCTTTGAGTTATGACGTACTCGATACCTGAGTCGAATCTTCACTTGGTATCTATAGAACCTTTTATTGGAAAGGATTAAACGACATGTTTTGACCCCCAAGCTAACAAGCCTAGATGCCGAGATTGTACATCTCATGCGCTCAAAGTCTTTGACGCACCACATCGACAAAAGCCTTCAATGACAATCTGTGCAAAAAGCAATGACCACAAAATACTGTGAAATGCACTCATGAAGCGTTTCTTGAAACGTTCATATAACTCTACTTGTTGAATTATTAGTCTAGTGGATTGCTTACCACATTAATTGACTACATATTGTCAATGATCTTTTGTGGCATCATGATCCATAATCTTTAGTGGATTCGATCATCATCAAGTTTTCTAGGTCCTCCAAGTTGGTTTGGAATTACTAACGAGACTTGATTTTGATTATATAATTGCAAACGAGAATTGTATATACGCTAATGCGATAAACGTATTTGGGATTATTCCTTAATGTGGGGACAACAATATGGGTCATGGCAACAGTATAAAACACCGTGCCGATGTCTAGAAAAGAGGGGGAGGTGCCGCCGACCCTAATGGCAACACTCCCAGTCTAGACTCCAATTATATTTGTCAAAACTACTCACATCAGCTCATGACAATGCAATCGTTGTAGATCTTCGGATCACTGGTTCAAGATTGTCAAGCTCCTTCAAATTGTGAATGCATACAAAAAGGTACGGAAAATCAATATGAGGACAAGAACGTCATCCTCATGATCGCGAATTTCGAAGATTCGGTTCCTGCTCTAGCTACCCCTGACTTTGACGTCATTAGCTAGACATTGATTTTCTTTCCAAGCTATATGTAATAAGGCGTCGTATCGAAGACCTTCGTCTATTTGGGACCTCGATGTACTCACATTAGCAATAATGAATGCCTTGAGAATTTTTTCGAAGTTATGAAACTATTCTCCTCTTATGGTTCGTATTGATTCACAAACAAGATGTACATATTTACATTATCCTTAGAAGCATGGCATATTTACAATCTATATGGTTAGATTGTGCCGTTTTGGTCTCTTCCAAGTGAAGATGACACACGGCCTTGCATCCTCAAGAAGGATCGTCAACGTGTTTCCGGTTAAGTCTTCTACCCTATAGCGGATTTTCCATAATCAATTGTTCAACTAGGCTCATCCAAGCTCAGTGTGATGTCTTAGAATTGTCCGAAATTAAGGAGATAGTGGTTTCAAGTGTGCCTCGCACTACCAACCCTCCACGGACATGCCTGGTCATACTGACTTGGAGTTACCGAAATCTTTTGATTTGGATTCCTCTATGCTATTAAACCAATTGCCGTCTTGCAAAAGTCGTTGAAGACTTATCAAAACCGGAAAATTATCATCATGATTGAATCCTCTAAGTTCTCTGAGTTAGTTTATGTTTATGTCAAGGAGCTTTTGCTAACTAGTCATGGAGTTTACGACCTTAGAACAACCAAAAGGACTTGATTTTGATCATACACATGTCACTTTTGGCTAAGGCAAAAACCTACACGCCATCTGCAAGCTTCACAGCTTCGCACATGCCAATTCTGCGAAAAACATGCAATCTGTCCCTTCTGGACAGTCAATTTCGTTTGAGCTTTGTGAACAGCTCCGGACGAACCAGATAGTGAGCTTTATATCATTGGAAAGCTCTACGAGTCTAGTTTTCAGAACTTTTTGCGGTTCATCCATATCTATTTTAACGAAGAAGTTATGGCTGTTTTAGTGAGCAAAGGTCATTCTGTGCGGAAATTTTTATGCACTCTCGGGATTGCAGCTTTTCGTAGCTTCTTTCAATCCTTCTAAATGGTTCAAGTGGAACTATTTACTCTTTTATCTACTATATTGAGTGCCTTGCAGATAGTGGAACTATCCATAACATTCTAAGGAACCGGTAACTATCTCTGAATTTTGTGCCTTGTAAATCTTCTGTGACTGCAATGATTGAATCATACCGGTCATTTAAGGACGCGGTTTAGCTTGAATCTTGATGCCTCATGGCATCATGATCAACGTCATAGATGCTCTCTATGCATTGAGAGGCAACCGAACCATGTTGAGCTTTAAAGACATTCATGCTAATAGTTTTCATTTGAAAACACATTGTGAGAATGAATAAGAATTCTTTTGTGTATACCTTCTCATGAATGCAAACTGAAATGCATTTTAGAGAAGTTTATGAGTCATTCTGGTCGACTGTATGTCACTATGATTCAAATATCGAATCACATGTTGTCGCCAAACATGATATTTGGGACACCGACTCATATAGGCTTTGGTTTGACCAAATCGGTCATCTTGGAAGAGACATAATGGTCCAAATCTTGAGAAATTCCCATGGACATCCATTCTTCCGCTCAAAACGAAGACATTCGGGATCTAGCATCACCATGAAGCATGGTGATGACCCGGGGAACATTGACGTCACCCGAACACGGCTTCAACTTCCTGGAGGCTGTCCGGTCAACTCCTCAAGCAATTGACGTGCACCGGCCTTCCCTCGATATCTCATTGGCCCCCTGCAATGCTCATTGCTCGTTTTGAAAGCCTATTCATTAGCTAAATTAGGAGTGAGACCCTCCTACGCTAAATGACACAAAAGTGAACATTCCATTCTTACATCAAACTATGTAGATAGATACAACCAACTTGCGGACACCTTTTTATGCTTTCTTGGGAAGACACGGTCTCGATAAGTATTTCGATGACTGTATTGATGATGATTTTCTATCAATCGGCTTAGATGCTCTAACGAAAGTGAGGTCTACATATACTCCCATGATTAGTCAAGGTCTTTGCTCTAAAGAGATATCCGTTGTTTTGTCTAAAGCAAGATGACAAATATGTGTTAAGAGATGGAGTTCCCATCTAAGTACAATAAGACACATCAATGTACTCAACACAATACGAAATACTTGACATCTCATTCGCTATGAAAAGTTGTAAAGTTAAGTGTAGCTATGCGCCCACGCATCGCCAATGTAATGACAGTAACTCCTTTTTCAATACTTAATGGTATGAAAGGTTGAGGCTTATTCTATCCCTACATAAGAAAGACACATCAAAAGCGAAATCAGAATCTGCCAAGTTTCGTAGGTCAAGTTCCACGGGACCTACAAGAAATCTCACTCACTCGAAAATGGTGAAATTGGTACCATTGGAAAGGTCTATGTGTCTACTTTCCAGGGACACTAATCATTTGATCATACCTATCATATTGAGTGAGTTATGGCCATTTTCGTAAAGTAGGACGAATCTATCCGAGAATCTGATTTTGGCAAAACAGTCAACTTCGACTGGACTACAGCTCCTGATAAACCAGAATGTGTGTAATATACGGTTGGAAAGATAAATGAGTCTAGTTTCCAAAACCGTTTACGGTTCGTTCATATGTATTTCCTAGAGGAAGTTACGACTGTTCTAGTAACTGAAGGTCATGCTGCGCGGAAATCTGATTTCCTACACGAACTTATGTTTTGAGTTTAGAAGCAGCCTTTTCCTCAAGATCTATGTGTAAAAGATCATGTTTGAGAACAATACGGCATGATCTAGATAATCATTGCCCAATGCCACATTTGAAGACATGTTAAAGAGTATTGACATGCTAAGTTAGTGAAACTTCCATGATTAGAAAGAATCAGGAAGAGCCCTATGATTGATGTAAAGATCAGGGGGAGGTGCGAACTTCAGGGAGAGTCTATCACATACATACATGTCACTATCAAATGTAAAGGATGCGTTGTACTCTTTTTCTCCTACGATCAAGGTTCAGTTTTTCTCCCACGTACAGGGTTTTTGTGACTTGACGAGGTTTTTGACAAGGCAACAGATCAACAGCATCGGCATATCAACGCGCGGCACAAGGGAGAGTGTTCTAGGATATTTTGTATCTTTCTAGATATTCTTTATGTGTGTCTTGGCCTTATGTCAATAGGATATGTAGTTTGACTAGATCTATGTATTTATATCCTCACCATATTGGTATTGTGTAATTCCCTATATAAAGGACTCCTATCAATGAATAAGATGATTCTCTTGCTATCTCTTTGTCTCTACACTTTATCCTTCATCAAATCGGATCACAATGCTGATAATCTCTTAAGGGAAGCTGTGCGATGAGCACTAGCCCTGACACCACGCAAAGTTCAGATATAACTAATACGACAACAATCTTCCTCATTTCAGCCTTTAGCCATTAAAAGGTTATACGTATTTAAAAATTATGAACTTATTGGAGAATCTAAAACTAGAATATTCTGCCCATGAACTAATTAAATTTCTGAGAATTATCCTTGAAATAACATGTCGAAGAGAGCAAACACAGCGCCTACTTCAGAGTTTGTAAATACTGAAGTCTGTACTATATGTTCGCATTCTTCGGCAAATGAAAGCATTCAAGGACAATTTTCAGAACTCAGAATTCCACAGAACGGCTAACCCCCATAACCTAGCTCCTTATCCATGTCCATCTTTTCAACACCTTCAGCCTCTTCCAATTCTCTTCTTGCTACCTCAAGCTTAGCCATTAGCCTCTTCTTTTCAATCTTCAAATCATCCACATCCTTTCTCAAGCTCTGTATTTGTCCTTCCCTTTTGACCAGCTTATTGACACGCAAAGCTCTTTCAACATAAGGCTTCAGCCAAGCCAAGTCAAATTTGAAGGCCTGGAGCTCATCCCATAGAAGTTCTAGCTCTGCGCAGACATCATCTGTCATATCTTGAACCTTTTTTGTTTTCAAAAAATGTAGAACTCGGCCTAAGGCTGTGAATGCCCACTCTTTAAACTTCGGACTTTGCTTCATCTGGCATTTAATGAGAGAAGAGTGACAGGAACAAACTTCATCTACCAGTGGAAAAAAAGCTTTTTCTATTTTGGCTAAACCCCTGAAATCCATTAGCTCATCAGCTGATGTGGATGACACATCCTTATTTCCTTCGCAATGGAAATGTTAGGAAGCTTGGTGCCAATTTGTTCAGAAATTGGTGCACTGTGGTAGCTGGCAGGCACCTGTTCACAACATGGTGTCTCCCATTGTGCTGAAATATCTGGAACATTCACAGGCTGCACATTTGACGGTCCCTGCCCCTCTTTTTCCTTCCCTAAGGATTCCATACGTGCAGAAATTCCTTGGTCTTGTAAAATCTTAGCATCAGCTTTACGCACTGCAACCTTGGCTTCAATTATACATATATCATTCACAAGGTACCCATTAATATAGTCATAAAATTGACTAAGAGGAACTAACGATTTGAAGCCACAATCCCTCTCACAATCTTTGAATACATGTACAATCTCTGCAAATAAAAACATCAAAGGTCATTAAAAGAAAATAGCATTAATCCAATAAGGGATCGTAATATATAAAGACTAAGCATTTAATAGACAGCATTCAGGTAAGGGAATTTCGACACACTTAGCAGTGTATAGCATTGTATGCAGGTCAATCTTGTATCACTGTAATTCAAGTAAGATGTACAAATGCGTGCTTTCGATGGTATTCATCTTTTCACACATGATATTAGTTCCCAGTGAATAATTCATATGACGAAGCTATTACTTTCAGCAAATGCACGTCAGCTATCAAGGACCTCATACACTTATCTCAGTAGCCAAACAGCAAACCGCAGTATAATAAAAAAAAAGTTGCCCCACTTCATTAAAGTATCAAATTGCAGCAACTCAACCTTCTTATTCTCTATTTCAACTGAAAATAAATAAATATGATTTTCGTGCATCCTACCCATTTTGATGAATCAAATCAGGTTTATCCAAACATGATACAAATTGACATGCAGATTAAAGATATCCTTTAAAAATTGATAGCTAAAATCAGCAAGCTTCTGTCATCATAGCTGGCAAATGTTTTATAAGTCCACAACAATTTCAACAGTGAACTATGTTCCATTAACCTGACTGAACCATATATAAGCAAGTTCAAGTATTAAGACTGCTAGTGCAGTAAGTGAACTTACAGTACTATCTCTAATAAACAAGAGCATAATGCTAAATGCCTTTTGAGTTTTGAATGTGAGAAACAATGTCTTTCTCGAGTCTTCCCAGGGCAACATGAAAAAAAATGGGAACAAATGAACACTAGACAATCTGAAATCAATTGTTCCTTTGACTGAGACTTCCCTTTATATTTAAAACTACTCTACTTCACCTTAACTGGTCGCTTTTCCACCTCAAAACACAAGATACAAATTCTATACTAGAAGTTTTTTTTCTCAATCTTTGTACAGTTTTACATTTACAGTTATTGCAATTAAATCCCATGGACTAGGGTCAGAAGAAAAGTTGATAACAAATAAGAACTTAAATAAGTGCAGTTGGCAGTCAGTCACACATTATATTCTCATCATGTAGTCATTCGTTCCTTCGTACCAAGGCTGAGAGCACATAAAATGAAATCCTCCATAAGAGGATGCAGGAATTTCCTAGTTCGTTTTACATCATTCTGTAAAAGTTCAAGACAACATATACAAATAACAGAAAGAGAAGAGAATGTACCCTTTGTTATTGACTTGCTGCGCTGAAGTTGATTAACCAAGGTTAAGCTGAATTTGGCATATTTAGACCAGCCAAGTGGAAATGCCCTAGTAGATGGAATATCCAAGTACACCGACAAGTAGTCCTCCTTGTTTCCCTTTGGATACACAAGGATTCGCCTGACAAAACCAACCATGCTAAGTTAAAAACCACAACATATCACATAAAGCAAAGAACTTTTTAAGTATGTGAATGCTACGAGAAACTTAAAAGTACCATTTAAAACCACCGATGATGAAAGGCTCGGAGTAAAGCTTGAAGGTGAATGGTTTAGAGAAACCGTCAATTCTCCATGTGAATGTCACAGTTTCATGATCCCCCTCCACTTTTCGCTTCCTCATTCTACGAGTCTTCTGAATTAGTTTACGCACCCTTAGGTTCTTCAGTCTAGCATTTCCTTGATTCACTCCATCAGCCTTCCGATGCTTCATTTTACTAGCAGCAGCAGACCCAGGTGGAGCTACACTGCACTCATCCTGAACCAAAAATGGGGCACACACCGGAGGGGGAACATCAAAATAGTGGCATCCCAACGTCATACTAAGCCCCAAAGTGGCTAAAAAAGTCGCCACGCAGTTTTGTTCCCCCGATACACACCGCAGCGAACATCTCCAGCTTTTCTCAAGGAGCTCCTGGCAGTTTCTAACAAACCGAAACAGAGGGTGGCTCTCGTGCAACAATTGATTCAATACAAGAGTTACAGCGACGTTTGAGTCACTCTCCACCTCAAGAGGAGCCCACCCAGATTTCCAAGCAAGCTCCAAGCCTCTGTACAAAGCACAAAGCTTTGCCTCAACAACTTTATCACTTCCCAAATTTAGTGCAAATCCTGCTACCCATACTCCCTTTTCATTTCTAATCACACCTCCTCCTGCTGCGCTCCATCCGCTCACCTGAATCCCAACCACATTGAGTCTATACCTCTTGCCCTCTACTTTAGGGCTCACACACTTCCATCCTTTGTGGGGACACCTCCATGAACACTCCAAATCAAAATCACATTTTTCACTGTTAAAAGGAAGACCCATAAACTTAGATCACTATCTAAACCCAATGCAACAAAGCAACACATAAAATTCTTAATTTTCAAAATTGAAATTACAGAATGAAACCCATTACAGAGAGAGATGTACCTTCTCATTGGCGGTGCTCTAACTCAAAGAGAGAGAGGAAAATTGAGATTAGGGTCTGAAACGTACAGTCTGATAGGTATTAAAGACAGTGAATAGTGCAATTGAGTGTCACGCACCACCGTTGGAGCGTGGTGGTTATGGCGGAGTGTTTGTGCAGACTTGCTGGAGTGAGTTTGAGAATTCATTCTGTTCTGGCCTTCTGGGGTGGTTCCATTAATTGGCTTTGGGTTCTGGACTTCTGCCTTATTTCCTGTTTCGTTAAGAAGACCAGGGGTGGCTCTCCTGTTACGGCCCGGAGATTTCAGTTAGATCAGGGCCGTAGGGTTGATCATACAATCATTCATGACCAAATCGGTTACCGGTTACCGGTTATATCTCGTCTTTATGACAAACAATTATTACCTTACCTAGAAAAATATTACATACATAATAAAAGAAAAATACAACAGAAAAATGATTTTTAAGAATTTGAAGGACAACCCCTGCGGGAGCCATTCTAATGAGGACTCTTAAGTTGAGGATTAGTTGAGGACTTTTCGGTTTATGGTTTAAAAGACCTATTTTTCGATCACATCTTGGCATCTCATCTATTCAGTTTTTAGGTCTATATGTGTAGATTAACCTTACAAATTTTCAGTCAAATCGGTTATCATTAAGGTAATAAACAAGATCAAATTAATGGACGAACTAAATCTGTCAATCATGAACCGTTCAAGTTCATAATTGGTAAATCACACTTATGAATGTCTTAGCGATTTTCAATATAGTTGAAAATTTGCAGAAATGATCTACTCATAAATACCTATAAACTGAACGGTCAAGATGTAGATATAAGATTGAAAAGTGGTATAAGCCGAAAAGTCCTCAACTAGTCATCAACTTAAGAGTCCTTATTAGAAGGGCTTCTCAACCAACTTAAGAGTCCTCATTAGAAGGGCTTCCCAACCACTGCAAGGTAGTGTAGTGGTTTTTGCCTTAGAGCATCTCCAGCAGTATTGCTAAATCAAATTTTTTTTGAAATTTGTCAATTTTTCAAATGAATAGGAGCTCCAACAGTATACCTAAATGGTTGCTAAATTTAAGAATTGCTAAACAAAATTGAACAAAATTGATAAATTTGTCAATTGAGCCATGAATTGCTAAAGAAATACTTATATTTTCCCTTCTTTTTTTCTCCACGTGTCAGTTTATAATTTGTTAAAAATATTACTTAACTTACACTTAGCAATAACTGCTGGAGCCAAATTCTTATAACAATTGTTAAATCTCATAATTATTGCTAAATTTAACAATAGTTTTAGTTACATTGCTGGAGATGCTCTAAGGTGTGCTCTTCAACCTAAAAGTGGCCAGGGAAGGAGCTGCAATGTCTGAGCCTCCAGCGGATTAGTCATTGGGCTTATGAAGTTTTTGGGATACCACGATCTTGAATAAAAAAAATAAAAATAAAAATCTAAAGGACATATATCTCATAAATACAAAACATATATTGATGTTTTAAAACCGAAATTCGATATGTGTTAACTGAAATGATAGCATTATAGTCACACGGATGTATAATCTTTCATCAATGATTTTGTGAGGTAACAAATGGCCTCCTTGCCTCAAGTGGAAGGTGTCACTAGAAATAGGTGGCGAAAAATATGAGCCAATGATAAGTAGATGGTGACAGACGGAGATGGTTGGTAGTGAGTTTGAATTTGTGGTGAAATCAGACTCGTACCTGAGGTGCCTCAGGCACCAAACCTTGTGAGGACACCAAAATTTTCTTTTACACTAGAGTTGATTAATTAGTTTAAGAGAAAGATGGTGCAATATATAGAAGTTTGGAGCTGGGTTTGGCTAGGTTTCTCATCTCCTTTTTCTCAATTCGGCGTTCGTTTTTTCTTCTTCTTGTATGACCATTAGAGAGGGCAAGGCATCGTTCTTAGCACTCACCTCAGGTCTTTAAATCTTAGGTCCGGCCCTGGATAAAACTAGTATATAATAGAGCTCTTTTTCACTAATTTTCACTAATAGTCCACAACCATAGGGTACATACCAGTTTGATACCTCAATTCTCAACCCTACCAGTGTATGTATAGTACCATGAACTTCAATTTTTTTCCAATACTCAAGTATGTCTTTCAAATTTCGATGACAACCCCGGTATTTGATCAAAAAGAATGACGACCCGGTTAATACTATGCGGTGGCAAGCACGTGGAGGCGGTAGGACCCAAATGAGGGGCAAAAGTGTACAAAAAAAAAGAAGAGATATTATATTTACATTTTAGGTGATACAGTTAACACATCTAGTAACACACCCTATGATGAATTGATAATAACCAATCACGAAACAAGTGAGAAGTTTGTAAATAAAATTAAGAAGTGTGGATAGGAAAATATATGGAGTGTGTTAATAGAAAAAAATATATATATGTTAATAACATCACCCTACATTTTATGAGGATAAAAAGTGTTGAGGTCTATTTTCACACCATATTTTACGGTAATTCTTAGGGATCCGGCTTCTCTGCTTGGACGAAGCAGAGCTTGGATTTGCTTGGACTCATCTTAGACTGACATGTTGTATATAAGTGATCAAATGGACAAAAATTAAAGCAACTCCAAAACACAACTCTTACCACACACACAGCATATCAAACTCTCTCTCTCTCGTAGCTCCTGTCAAGTCCGTTCGCGAATATGGCACCCTGTGGCGGTGGTGTTCGTATGATGCCGACAGAAGTTTGGGGTCACCGGAAAAGAGTTGAAATATAAGGACGACACGGATAAAAAATGGATCAGGTTGGGGTGTATGGTTGTCTCTTCTGCTCCTTGTTTCTAACCTCTTTCATTCTCGTCGGAATCGGTATTTAGTACTTGAGACTTAAAATTTAGATGGGGATTCGGTTTTGGTACTTGGTCATTTATACCAGATTAGTTTCGATTCCATATTTGCATCGATGTTGAATTTGGGTGATCTGATTTGGGTTTAATTGAATTAGGGTGGTTGTTGCTTCATTCGAATCGAACCCAGAGGCTCAACAGATGATGATGATGCTTTGATTATGATGATTATCATTTTCATATCTTACATATGCAGATCATGCATCCAGACCAAAGAAGAGGAAGCCAGAAAAAGACCAAGAAAATTATGTTGCAATGACGTATTATTTAGTGTGGCAAAGAAGAATAGTGTTTTGGGGTTCTTTAATTATCATCCGTTCGATTACTTATAGATGACGTGTCGGCCTATGAGTGATGTCCAAGCATATCCAAGCTCTGCTTTCTCCAAGCAGAGAAGCCGGATCCAATTCTTAGACCAAAAGTGGACGAAGATACTACATTAATTACAAATCTATATACCAAAGTCCGGTCGCAGCATAGATTTATGGGGAGCCCTTCTAGTGAGGACCTTTAAGTTGAAGACTTGGTAAAGACTTTTCGGTTTATAATTTAAAAGACCTATTTTTCGATCACATCTTGACATCTCATCCGTTCAATTTTTAGGTCTATATGTGTAGATCAACTCTACAAATTTTCAGCCAAATCGGTGATCGTTAAGATAACAAACTAGATCAAATGAATGAACGAACCAAATATGTTAAACTTGAACCGTTCAAGTTCATAATTGGTAAATCATACTTATGAATGTCTTAACAATTTTCAATATGGCTGAAAATTTACAAAAATGATCTACTCATAAATACTTATAAACTGAACGGTCAAGATATGGATATAAGATCGAAAGGTGGGATAAACCAAAAAATCCTCACCAAGTCCTCAACTTAAAAGTCCTGACTAGAAGAGCTCCCTAGATTTATGTACATATCATGAATCTTGAGGATAACCATTAGCTTGATCATCATTTTTATTATAGATTTTTTTTTACTCTTCATTCTGCTTCTCCCCTATAATGAGAGCCTCCATAGGTGCAGAAATGCTGGAACTTGGGTCTTCCATGATCTTCACTTCAGCCTTACGGACTCCAACCTCGGCTTCAATGATACAAGTATCATTCACAAGAAACCCATTTCTTTGGTCACGGAGAAGAATTAGAGGCGCCAAGGATTGGAACCCAAACTCACTCTCATGGATACTGAATACATGTACAGTTTCTGTAAATAAGGATATCAAACACAGACATTAATCAAGATGCATATCTCTTCATGAAGGTAAATAAGAAATAATAAAAACAATCAAATTTAGTTCGGTTGAAACACTTCAATCAAGAATTCACAAGAATGCATTTGCAGTTAATACAGTTGATACCAATAAGCTTCTATAGTCAAAGGTGGTCAAGAAGTTGCTATTTCAAAACAATATAGAAATTGTGCAACAGTTTTCAATAACAGAAGTAAACCGTCCATATAGAAATAGTGCAAATAGAGAAGGAATGTGAAGTAAGAATGCAAACCCGTCTATGAACTTACACTATATTAGGTTAATCAGCAGACAGTAAAATAAAATAAAGCGAGCTGTCATATTTTCTTGTGTAGCAAGGAAAATGGATTGCTCAATAGATAAAAACTGACGAAAATGAAAAAAAATTAAGATTCTCAAAGATTTTTGAAATTGTCATTCCTCGAGACAATGAAATAAGGCAAAGCAAAGGAACAATAGTTTCTATGCTCTTTTAAAAAAATAAAAATAAATAAATAACAGAAGTTTCTATAGTTTTGTCGAAAAAGGCATAAGCACCACTTTCTCCTTCTTCAAGGAGTCTACCAACTAGAGCAAACAAGAAAACAAATTCCTTAGTTCAATATTCTCTCCAATAGTACTCTATTTGAGAAATTATATACAGTTGCTTTTACAAGTTTAGAACCAAATCCATAAGTCAGACATGAGCTTAAGACATGTTCTTGTTAGAATTTGACTATCATTTCATAAAAAGATAGAAGAAGGCAATCAGGCATTGATTTGTAATCACAAATATTCTTTTGCAGTAAGCTTGACTGTGAGACAAACTCAAAGCACAATTTCAATAAAAGGATGCAACAAACACCATCACAGCCAATAAAGTAGGATT
The DNA here is from genome assembly GCF_000184155.1 of Fragaria vesca subsp. vesca. Lineage (NCBI taxonomy): Eukaryota > Viridiplantae > Streptophyta > Magnoliopsida > Rosales > Rosaceae > Fragaria > Fragaria vesca. The sequence continues at coordinate 15,388,380 of NC_020493.1, read as the reverse complement.
AACATATAATGACTAGAAACTAAGAGAAGCACAGCATAAATGTATAACACAACAATATAAAAAATGTAAGTACCCTTTGTGAATGACTTGCTGTGATTAACTTGATTGACCATGGTTAAGCTGAATTGGGCATATCTAGACCACCCAATAGGTAAATCTGAAGAATCTGGAACTTCCAAATACACTGACAGATGGTTTGTGTTGTTTCCCTTTGGATACATAAGGACCCGCCTGACCAAACCAAGCAAGGGGAAACTATAACATAGAAAAAAATATAAAAACTTTGAGCATATCAAATAGCACGAAAGACGTGAAATTACCATTTAAAATCACCAATGATGAAAACCTCAGAGTAATGCTTCAAGTTCAACTCAGAGAAGTTGTCGATTTTCCATCTGAAAGTCACAGATGCAAGATCTTCCTTTTCCAGACTCACCTCAATTTTCTTACTCTCCCCTGTTATCGGATTCTGACTTGTCATTGTCCTTCAAATTCAAAACCATAAAAGCACATAATATAAACAAGCTTAAAAGATAACTCTCAGTACCTAGGGACAAGGCCAAGAAACAAAACTGAGCTAAAACAAACAAACCTGTATTGCATGGCTTTGGGTGTAATAAACCGGGGCCGAGCAACCCCACTCTGATCCTCAGCAAGCAAAGGGATACAATGCGGAGGTGGATCAGTAAAATAGTGGCAGCCTGGCTCCAATGTACGCCCATGTTTGGCCAAAGAATCAGCCACACAGTTCTGCTCTCTATACACATGACGCAGATTATATGTCCAGTTATGCTTAAGCACAGCCTGGCACCTCTTAACCAAGTCAAACTGAGGGTGACTATAGTCCACCTCAACCTCATTCACCATAAACATAATAGCCCTTATCGCGTCGGTTTCAACTTCAAGAGGATACCATCCAGAACTCCAGGCATACTCCAAGCCTGTAAGTAATGCCAAAAGCTCAGCATCAATGGCTTTACCCTTTCCGAAATTTGCAGAAAATCCTCCAACCCATTGTCCGTGTTCGTCTCGGATCACACCGCTTCCTCCTATCCGCTTGTGCGCTGTCCCATCCACGTTAAGCTTGTACCAGCCCTTCCGGGGACAGCTCCAGGACAAGAACACCTGGTGCTTACTCTTAGAATCCTCCACCAGTTTCAGTTTCTTATCTTTCTTTCTGTAATTTTGAAATTCAATTAGACAATGTAGTATAATTGAAGAAAAAAAAAACTAAAATTCAACTCCCATCTATGTTCAAATCAGAGAATCACAGTATCAGATTTCAGAGTAATAAACAGCAGTAGCTAAGTTAGATTTCAAACCCTAACTTGTTCAAAGTTAGAACTAAGAGAATCGAGACTACGGATCAGAGAGAGACTTACTTCCCTTTCCCCATCGGAGAAAGCAGAGAGTTGAAAAGAGAGAGGAAAACGGAGGGCGAGTACTGAGCTTGGAAGTCGTCGGTTTTCAGTGAAAGTGAGCAATTATTGGTTGCACTGACTGCCGCTTTCTATGGCGGACAATTTGGGCGTCTCTGCTGCTATATTTTTTCTTTTGTTTCGGGGTGTTCTCTTGGCGGGTTAAGGACTGGTGTTGTTGCCTTGCGGGCCTTCGCTCGCCCTCATTTGGGCTTCGAAGTTCTTTCGACAAACCCGTGTTTGGTCTGTCGATTCCGTACCACAAGTGAATTGGGCCATTTTGGCATTCTCTTGAATTCGATTTTTTTTTTTTTTAATCAAAGGAACGATTTATTCATCAAATGAGATAGAACTATAGCAGCAAACATGGAGTATTAAGCGGCCTTGTTAAACCTTCCACAATCGAAAAAGAAGAGTACCACACTCTAAAACTTTAATCAACTAGTTACTAATATCAGAAACTAAGATAGCAGAAAGCCAGTCCGGCTCCATCAACCACCAATAAGTCTAGAATTCGATTTTTTTTTGGGTTCCTCATTTGTGCGGTTTTTTTATTATGCAGGGCTGGGCAAAAAACTTGAATTATGCTTGAGACCACCCGAATTTTCCAGATCGGAAAACAGAACCAAAATATTGAAGTCAAAACAAGCAGTGAACCAATCCAAACCGGTTTAAACCAAATTGGATCCGATTGAAACAAACCTAAAATAACCGAACCGTCTAGAATTATTTAATTTATATACATATAATTTATATACATGTCACACTATTATTAGTTGATTTCATCCACTTACAGTGTACTCTCCCATATTTAATCTCTCAATATAAAAGACAAAAATCCTAAACTTAACCTGAGAAATCCATTAGTATAGATAATATTGGTAGTGCATCATAATTCCAACTAATTATACTATGTCTGTTTTAAGTTTCCCTCAATCTACATGCAAGGAGGTCAACTCCATTCTCTGTGATTTTTGCCAAAGACATTCATTGTAATTTGTAAAGTATGGGACTTGTTAGGGTTGTCCAAACTTTGAAGGGGATCTTGATTTTCATAATTTTCAAGAGTTCAACGATGCTCTTCTAACCAAACAAGTATGGAGAATGTATCAATTCCTTAACTCTCTTTTGGCTGAAGTGATCAAACAATTATATACCACCCCCACACCTCCATTCTTGAATCTAAAAAGGGTGCAACCTCTTCTTGGCTATGGACTAGTTTTCTTGTTGGTCGTGAGCGTATCATTTCAGGTTCTTGTTTGGAAATTGGTAATGGATCGGAGATCTAGTTAACTTGTGGTCAGACTCTTGGATCCCTTCCTCCAAGCCTTCTCCTCTTTGCTCGGAAAAAGAGAATGTCCAAGCGAAGGTATCATCTCTGATCAATTGGTCTTCAAAGTCATGGGACTCATCTCATATCGAACAAGTTTATTTCCCTAAAAATCTACATCATGATCATAACCAATCATATACCTAATCAAGATCTCCCAGACAAACTCATTTGGCCTGATACAACCAATGACAACTACTCTGTGAAATGAGGATATTTTCTCTTAGGGTCAAGAAAGAATATCCACCCCATCTCACCCCAACCATTCCCATTCCCATTCCCCCACTCAAAACCCTGAAAATGGCTCTTCAATATCAAAACCGTATCCACAATTAAAACTTTTATTTGGAGAGCAACCCACAATATCATAGCCACCAAAGATGCCTTCTTCAAGAGACATACCGCCCGATCTTCATTTGTTATAGATTGAATTTTTCAGCAAAATCCACCTAACTGCATCAACATATGGATTTAGTGAGCCTCGTCCAAATTCTATTTTTACCTTTATATTTAATGTGAGGGCATGCACCACTATAAATATAGCGAACCTCTATACTTAGATAAATTAAATTAATAGTATTAGAGCATGGAGCTAAACAATTAAAAAATAAAATAGTCAAACACGCTATCTACAATCACTAAAAACAAAACCAAATATGAAGAAGCTCTTTTTTTTTTTTTAATTCAAGTTGTCAATCTGTTTTATAGCTCAACAAACAGTATAAAGAATAAAACACCTATCAGGGCTGACAAAAAGAATTAACTAAACCCCTAGCTGCATAACCAAAAGTACATTCACCTTCTAAAGTAGCTTATAAAAACCTTTAGTTCAACAGACTCGACAACACTGAGAAGCATGAATAAAGATTGTGAACCAAGTGAATAAAATTTGCCTTGATTGAACTTAGATCTTACACACGGCCATAAAGACCTAATCTTGCCAAACAGTAGAGCGAAAACACAAGATAACCTCACCTTCAAAAAAGGAGCCTATACCACCAAGTTTCAAAGCAGGATAATTCTTGCAGGCCCAAAGCTAATCCCATGCCCGCTAAGGTCAAAACTAAGAAAAAAAATCTTTGGCACCACCGTATGCCGCTTGCTTACAACACTCGTCAGCGTCCACCGTACCCACTAACATAGACCAATATTTTGGGATCTAAAGGGAAACCCAACAAATTAGGCTCCAAAAGATCACCGCCAAACCAATTCAGAAACTTAAGTCAGCGTTGTCCAGCCCTTGAGCTGACCCAGACTGAAGACAAGGCTCAATCGCCAACCAATTAAATCCCCATCGAAGCCATTGTTCATCCCATGAAGAACACCGTTTTCACCATCGAGACCATTATCAACTGCCTGCCTGCAATTACCATTACGGTACACCAACTAGTAGACTCTAAGAGCAAATGTACCCATTTTAGGTAGGTTGGACCAATCTTCAACTCATGCTAATACACTATTTATCTAAATTAGTCTTTGGTCCTTAGTTCAACAATACAACAACAAGATCAATTCGAGGACCAATTACTATTCATATTTTATAGAAATACTTTTTTTATTGATAAACAGTTATAGTGTTTTACTATATTATTGAATTCAATAGTTATTTATTTATACACAAAATGGTCATGCAATATTTAGAAAGAAATTAAACTAGAATTATTTATAAGATATCAAAGACCAATGTGGCAAAGACACGTGTCCATATCAAATATCGTTATCTTTCATAAATATCTAAAATTTTCAATAAGGTTATACCAATGAACGGATGACACGTGTCCTCTTAAGATATTGTTATCTTCAGAAATAATTAAGACGATTTTGGATAGGATTTCAAACCAATCACGACACGCCATGTGTGTAGACGATAACAATTTGTCCGTTAAAACCGTCAAAAATTAAGCTTCAAACTCATTTTACATTCACATATTCATCTCATTCATCTCTTCTCTCTAGATTCAGATATTATCATCTATTTCACTTCTCACATTTTTCATGGATCGTATAAGAAATTATTTGAGAGCGAGAGATGAAGAAGATGAAGAACACATTATGCGGAGTAAGTCCAACAATGTTCAAGCCGCTGCATTGCTTACCTAATATCACCATATGCAAATGGAGACTCCTCAAGGTCATGGTTCACGTTCTGGTCGTGCTCCTAACGTCGAAAGACATAGGCAATCAAGAGGGGCTAACATGATTGATGATTACTTTATCGAGCGTCCAGTGTACAACAATGTAGTTCTCTGTTAGCGTTATATAATGCAAAAACCAATATTCAATCGCATCATGGCGGACATTTGTAATTTCGAAGATTTTTGGAAGAAAAAACCAGATGCCACGGGAAAGCTGGGATTACTACCGGAACAAAAAATGACAGGTGCGTTACGAATGCTTGCATATGGTGCATGGGCTGATCAATGTGATGAAATCACCAAGATGGGAGCATCAACTACTTTGAAATGACTTTAGAAATTTTGTGCACAAGTGGAGTATTTGTACGGTGGTTGGTATCTTCGATCTCCTAATGCCGCAGATCTGCAAAGGCTTCTACTTAATAGACAACAACACGGTTTTCTTGGCATGATTGGCAGCATCGATTGCATACACTAGAAGTAGAAAAATTGTCCAAAGGGGTGGTCTGGAGCTTTTGGAGGCCATAAAGGGTACCCTACTGTTATTCTTAAAGTTGTGGCATCTTACGATACACATGTATATATGACATGCCTTCTTCGGTACCCTTGGGGCTCAAAATGACCTTAATGTTCTCGGTGCATCCAACGTGTTCGCAAGGGTTATTAACAGAAGTCCCCCAGAGGTCACGTATAAGGTAAATGATATTACATACTCTATACCATACTACCTAGTTGATGGAATATACCCGAGGTGGCAGACATTTGTCAAAGCAATATCCAAACCTAAAGATGCCAAGGAGACACACTTTACCAAAATGCAAGAGTCTTATCGTAAGGACGTTGAGCGGTGCTTTAGTATCCTTTAAGCTCGATGGGCCATACTCCGTCACGGTAGTAACTCGTTCAAACTAGAAGACCTTCGTACTATCATGATAAATTGCATTATTCTTCATAACATAATTGTGGAAGATGAGTTTGTGGAAGAAGAATTTGTGAAGAGGATAACTTGCATCCTTTATTGGCGAGCGTCTATGAACGCCCGGTGGATCATCAAGGTAATGTTATCCGCCATGAACCGATTTTGAGGGCCGGAGAAACCCTACCGGCATTCTTAGATGCTAACTTCCAAATACATTATGCATACCTCCGCTAGGCGTTGCAAGATGATTTGGTGATTCATATTAACAAACAAAATATGTTGTATGTGATAAGTGACGTTGTCCTTAGTTTGTCATTATTAATTTCACTCAAATAATGTTGTATGTGTGTCTTGTTTATTTAACTTTAATATTATTATATGTGTTATGTTTCTTCTTCTTTTTTTTTTCAATAAAAGAAAATTATTTGACTATTATTTAGTTCATAACAAACGATTGATCTTTATTTCATTAAATAGAAAAATGCATAATACAATCGACTTAACAATTCAAGAAAAATACAATTAAAACACAATACTCTATTGTGGGGATTGTGATTCCTCAAAAAGAGGCCTATAGCAATCTGCATTAGCGTTAGCATCGGTTTTCCTCCTTTCCCTCTTCAAATGCCATCATTCTTGCACTTTCGGCATGATATAGTCCTTTTTTTTTTTTTTTTTTTTTTTTTTTTTAAGAATCTCATTGAAAATTTTGTTGCTCTCGTTCATGGCTAATTGGGCTTGAACCATAGATTCACTCACATCTTCTTTCTTTTTTCCTTTCCTTCTTACTTCTCTGACGGCCTTTTGTCCCATTGGCCTTCCAAAGGAGCTAGGGGGAGTCTCTAAAACAATTTCTTTATCATCCAAATTAATTGGTGATTCGGTTTGAGGACCGCTAGCCGTGGAATAAACAAAGGGGTGACCGGAGGCTCAAATGCATCTCTAAAATAAGGGTGTTCCTTCACCGCCTCCTAACACTCCTTATGCTCGAATTGTTTTTTCATCACCCTCAAATACTTGAGGTTAATTTGATGCTCCTATATAAAAAAATCACACCGTATAAAAATTAATAACCATATTAATTTGTCGAAATATAATTTAAGTGGATGGCCAAATTTTTACCTCATCCAATTGATTGGTGCCGCTTGATCGATGATGCCCTACTTGAGTTTTTGCATTATGCCACATTTTGAGAAGCCTCTTCAAAAGTTCAAAGGCTTGAAATGAGATTGAAGAGCCCCCGATGGCTGAACCGGGGTTACACCCGTCTAATTTTCAACATAATGCTCATGAACCTTGTGCTATAACCTTGTAAGGGTTTGTTGATTGCTGGTAATAGGACATACGATAACCGTAGCTCATGATTCACACAATTGAACTTCATTCTCGGTGGTCCAAGAACTACCCGTCTCTCCCATTTTGTTGAACTAAGAATGAAAAAGAAGAACAAATTAATCATAGAAGGAAGAGATAGATATGTAAAGAGTGTGAAAAATGAAGAGTAGTAAGGTATTTATATATATAGAATTTTGTTGATTTTTTTTTTTGTTCAGTTTTGTGTGCAAAATGGATTAGATCCATTGCAATTGATTGAGAGCCATCAGATCTAAATCCAACGGCCCCTAACATTTGCCCGTTTGTTTTATTGATTTTTTTTAAAGAAATAACTATTGCCATTTAATATGGGTCGTCAGATCTTAATTTGAATGGCCAATATTAAATGCCCGTTGGAGGTTTTGTTAGTGCTACTTGCAAACTTTTGTTCCCCACGTGAAAAGTGACATCAGCCCATGTGCAACAACTGAATTAGAAATGAGAGAAAAGGAATGTGGCCCCCCTTCAAATATTAGTTCGGACCAACACGAGGGTTAATCCTCAACCCAGCTTGTAACCCGACTAACTAGGTCCCACATGGGCCCTATTTTTAACCCAACCCATGTAATTGGTCCTTCTGTCAATCGGATCAATCTACTTTCGTAAAAGGAAACCGAAAAGAGGCAACAAAGAATGCTCGCGAAAGTTGGTCATTTCTGGCTCGTTCTAACAAGATATTTGTATTGGCTGGCAGTAGTGTTTGCGTGGAGGTATACGACGTTATATGAGAATTCCAAGCTAACGCTGCATTTGCTCTAAAGAACCTAGTTCAAAATCACCACCATCTAAATAGAGCACCGAAGAACTCGGAAGAAGCCACCCCCGCCAGGCCAAACCTTCAAGCCCACACCCCATATGTCGAATAATAAACTAAGGAGATAAACCTCTGAGAGTTCAGAATCACGAGAGGAAAGGGTACCGCCTCTTCTATCCTTCCTAGGTTGGCCAAAAGTGAAGAAAAACCCACCCCGGCCAAAAGTTTTTCGTCGCAACCAGAGTGAAACCCTAACATTGACATTGTCATGTAAAATCTCCTTCAAAGTATTCAAAAGAATATGAACCATTGAAATTTTCAGCAAAAACCATTGAAGTTCACACACACATATAAAAAGAACCTCATATGGAGATAAAATAGAACACATGATATTTAGGGATGTAATTTCTATTGACAAATCAATTGGTAATCAACTTTTGAGCGATAAATCATAAAGTGACATGAATCATAAATTTTCCAACCAGCTTTAGTCATCGAATTTTAATACAAATTAAAAAGAACAAATAATGAACATGAACCTAAATTAAATTTTCCAGCAAAATTCACACTTTATATCGATTAAGGAAAATCATATATTTACTTCAACTTTTACAAGTACATTAAACGTAAGCACTATAAATAGTGAACCCGTGTATAAAGAAAAGAAAATTAGTTCTCTCGATCACATAGTCATGGCCTCTTGCATTCGCATCAATTTACTTCTATCACTGATTTTCATGTTCCTAATGTGTGTAGTGGCTGGCGGGTCATTTAGAAAAATTCATGTTACAATTGCTAACGAGTTGGGCGAAGAATGGGTTCTCTTAGCTCATTGTTGGTCCTTGAAAGATGATCTTGGTACCCATCACCTCGCACTTCATGTCTCATTTGAATTTTCTTTTCGAACTGATTTTTGGTTAAAGACATTTTTCACATGCCAATTTAATTGGGTTAATGATGATCACCAGATTATTCAACACTGGGACATATACAATAAAAGACGAGATAAATGTACAAACTGTTCGTGGATTATAACCCCTAGTGGACCGTGCATGCACAACTTTGGTGCTCATAGCTTGAATTGTTATACATGATTAGACTAGATGACTTTAGTTTGAAATGTCATAACTAGCCAAAATGACTAGTCATGTTATCTTTATTGGAATAAAAAGTTAAAAATAACCATTCATCTATAAAACCAATTCTCCATATATTTCTTTTTTGAATAAAAGTAATATTTTTTTTTGAATAAAGAGCTAGTGCGGTTGCTCTCAAGCCTTTATTACTGAAATTGTCGAATACAGGGGGACGTGGAACCTTAACTTATGTTTACAATAAGCATCTAGAAGTTTCGAAATAATTTCAAAAATTTCTACAATGTATCCTTTAATAACCACCTATTAGCAAAGAATACTGCTCTAATGTCAATTTTATTTGCTTTGTCATATCGGTAACATCATATCACTAGGTATGTAACGATTCGATATCCTAATATCCAATAAAGCATTGTTTAATTGATGGTGAGTAAATTTGAATGTATCTTTGTACAAGGTCTTTGTATGAGGTCAATTTCAGGTCGAGCCTTGTGGAGTTGTGGGCTTTTCGCTTTAACACGGAGAGGGTCAGCTCGAAGGTACAATCCGCCGAGCAGAATTTAAACACAGCAGAAGACCACACTCTTCGGTAAAATTGAGCTCTTACCAACTCTCACCTTCAGAATAGTTTTCTTTTCCAAAATAATTTTTGAATTTCTCTGCTTGTTTTGGCGGAAGTGGGTGTTTTATTGCACACAAGATGTTCGACTAAATTCCCCTTAAGCTCAGTTTGGGGTTTTAGAATATCAATACCTAAATTAATGGGAACATGAGTATTGTCAAAGCTTTAGCTGCTGAAATAAGCTTTACCATAATGTGCAGGGCTAGTGGTGTTCGAGTTTTAGGAAGTACTAGAGCGAGAACAATGTTGCCACAGGGGATTAAGAAAGCCGTGACGGATAATCCAAAGAAACTAGCCAACTTGATTGACCTGGTGAATCTTCCTTCTACACTGAGAGAGTTTGTGGGTCAGTCTCAGATTTCCCGGCTTGGATGTTTCGTGCGTGTCTGGTCGTACATCAAGGACAACAATCTCCAGGTTCTCCTTTACTTTGTTGCTAAGTTACCTGCGTGTTGTAGAATGGGAATGTGATTAGATTGCAAGTATTTGATTGTAGGAGGCAGTTTCTTTCTGTTTAATCTTTCATATTCATTTGGACTTGTTGTTGGCATATTTCTTGTGAACTTATCGAATATAATGTGAGACAAGTATTTGCTTTTGCCTTGCCTTCATATTTTATGTCGGATTCTAACTCTGCAACTCGATTTCAAAACTTGTGCAATGAAGACCTATCTCTAACACTGACCAGAAGCCTTGTGTGTGATTGCATAGGATCCAAACAACAAAAATGTGGTCAACTGTGATGAGAAGTTGAAGAGTATTTTGTTGGGCAAGCCTCAAGTTGAGTTAGCTGAGCTGCCTGCATTGATCAAGCTTCATTTCCCCAAAGAGGCTAAATAAATTTCGCAATCCAATTTGAGGTGCTTCTTTTTCCCTCATGTTATCTTCTTGCTCTTGTTAGGTTTTTTATTATTTTTTTATTTTTATTTTTTTTTAAATATTTTTTTCATGCATTTATAATTTTATACTATTTCTAGGTACCTAATATTGTAAGAAACTAGTTTATGAGTACTTGAAGTCTCAGTCACCAGTTATGAGTTATGTTTCATCTAAATATAACTCGTATGATATAATATACCCTTTCATTTGCTAGTTGATATGATTAATTAAGATCATCCCGTTGATTTCAAAACGTATTAGACTTTGTACAGACTGCCAGTTTGTCTGCACAATGAATAGATCTCCATGCTCCTTTTTGCTCTTCTCCTTTTGTGTGTATGTTGCTTACTGTCTCACTCCTCAGAATGTTGATAAATTCAGATCGGGAAAATAAAAGTATGTTTAGGTTAAATGTTGATGATTACAAGGCACTACATAATATACTTGGATGTCTCATAGAAATTGAGCTAGACAAGTTTTAAATATATGATCTGCAACAATACCATTTGTTCTCTCTGTGGGGTGGAAGGCATCCCAAAATACATATTGATTTGCATCTGAACACGTAAATGGGTTTATCTTGGCACACATGTAACCCATTTCAAACAATCCTGTACCACAACAGGCTGTTGCTGCTGTTTCAAATCCTGTAAATAAGAAATTATCACATTTTATTCAGTGTTAGTACAGAACCAATAAGTGACATTACTATTAGAGTTACAGCGAAATTTTGGAAAAACACTCACGAAAGGATTGAGGGTTTTGTATGATAGCTGAGAGAATATAGTATGGGTTTGAAAGCACAAGCTGGATTCCAACTAGTTGCTCGTTGAACTTGTCAACTACTTCCTGCAACTTGTGATTGAAACTCCTAGCCACATCATTGTATGTCTCAATACAACCGCTCCCCGAAAGAAGATTTTTAGTTCTCTCCAATGGCAGACAACCCATTGGAGGAAGGCCGCCTAGAGATATCTTTCGAGCTCCAAGCAGGTAGAGCTCTGTGATGAAATTTTGAGCAATACTTGCAAGAAAATTCTGGTACTCCTCTATGGAATACTCCTTTGATCTTTCTGAAAATACAAAGTAGTTTTCTAGGAAATCATTAGTTCCTATACTCGTTAAGTAAAGTGCTTCTCCCAGAACCTCATTTGCTTCATCATCTCCTAGATAGGTTCTGAGGTCTTGCTGGTATTGTTTGTAGTACTCCAATTCCTTCCAAAGAGGTAACACAGACTGCAATGCCAGCAAGATAGCTGTAAATAAGACAAGCCTGTGTGCTCTTGATTTTAGTTTATTGTATCCAATCAGTATTTTGATTTGAATACATACAAAAGCATCAACAAAGTTGGTAAAAATCAGAAGTGAAGATTTAATTGAATAATAGCTTGTCTGAAACAGGTATGTTCTTTTTTTAGCTATTCATCATGCACTGATGCACCAGCGAGTAAGGCATAAGCTACCTTACTCTTCCACCCCATACTGGAGGAGGGAGGTGCTAATTGGCTCAAAGGTCATTGGCCTTCAGTATGCATACTAGATTGAGTGAGTTGGACTTACTAGGACATCAGAAGTGGCATTATCGTAACCAGTTCCTGCGGAGGCGAAGCAAACTCCAGTAGCGAAGTCCTTAATGTCATAAAATGGATCCAAGTATGCAGGTATCATTGGCTTGATCCCAAAAGCTTCAGAAATGAAGTCTGGTGGAATCCTACCATTGGAAAATCGCCCTGTAGGCTGTCCACCATAGAAATCACGACCGTATGGTGGAAAGTTGCTCTTTAGGATTGTCGATATCTGGTTATTGTTCCCTGCATCGACAGAAGAGTCTCCAAACACAATAATAGCTGGAACTTTTGCGTACACCCTAGAAATTTGCAGGAGGAAGTGGATTAGGAGAAACCAATAAATTGGCTTAAATGCCATATTTTTCTCGGGGTCTAACTCGACCAGTGCAGGTCTAGAGTAGAAGTATTCTCTGGGTGAGAGGAGGTTGATGAACTCTGATGAGACTTCAAAATTTTCAAGTATAATAGGGCTTCGATGATGTGCTGTATGTGAGTAAATGTTGGAAGAGTTGGTTAAGAAAAGTAGAGACTTTTAGTTTCATGTTATTACTTACCTAATTCCCAGCTGAACCTACGTGCAGCAGGTTGTCGTGAGTAGAACGAAGTAGCTAAACCTACCTTCTCTTTTTAGTTTGTTCATTCTCAACCCGCAATTCCTAAAGGAAGGTGAAAGTGTATCAACATATACGTATCTGTGAAACATGTCAATCCCCTTAGCTCGAGCGATTCAAGTCCGGTCTTGAGTATACGCAACAGAATAGTTTCATCCCAAAGATGCGCGTTAACATGGTGAGAATGGTGTGAAGTGGTAAGAACAGTAACGTTCTTTAGTGTTAGACGTTACATAAGTAACATGATTTTCCTGTGATTGTCTAAAACCACCTGCCCTTGACTAGATCATTCCAATTTTCATCATAAACTTTATGATTTTCCCATGGAAATATGGAACATGTTGTATCATCAGTCTCCTACTTGGCTACTTTCAGTTGCAGATGCAAGTTTCAGCCTCACTTCTGCTGAAGGAAATGATTACTAGATTGCCTGCTTGCTTCGTTTCGATCTCAATTGGCCACGAGTGAAGCAACCTAGCATCACTCTAGATATGAACAGAATGGAATCAATGGATAAAACTGAGTGTGTTCTTTTGGTTTTGAATCTACATGGGTCAAATTGCAACAACATTCTTTATACAATTGTTCAAGTTGGGTCATATTGCTATCAGCACGCAACTTTGAGGTTGATGTCGGGTCTTTAACGATGCCGAGGTTGTTGGTATTCCCCTACCCAAGAGCTTTTACATACGTGGGGCGAATTTTATGTGTAATAGCTAAAAGAGTATTGATGACTTTCCCTTTTCATCTACAAATGTACACAACCTCAACAACTCTTAAGCAAGGTGAGAATGATTGAGGTTCACAAATTCGACTCCTTTGAGCATTGTTTAAAGGAGTTTCTCACTACTGAAATCCACCTATACTCCTATCTTAGGAATTATGACGAAAATGCCTTTGAAAGTCTAGTTATTTTCAACCTACACAAATATGATGTAGTGAATTTTTCAACTAGATAATAACCATTGTAAACATTTACCACAATCAAAACTGGTTGATCATTCAGTTGAAACATTCATTTGTTTGCGTAAGTTAATTAAGGTGAACATGAATCTTCCTTCGCGTCTCTCTTCAACATCAACGAATCTATTGAATCTCCTCATGAATTTGAAAATCCCATGAATGAATGGTGATGGAAGGTTGTGTAAGTTTTAAATCTACCAAACATATAAAAGCATTTCCAACAGAGTGATCTTTTGCCACTTGCACGATCAACATTTATAAATGACTATAAAACCGATTCTCCAAACGATAAGTTATGCACACGTGAATTTGATATAGATAAATTAACCGTTCATTACAATTCATATGTTTGACCACTATTTTTTTATATTATTTCATCTAATCCTGACCATCTATGTATGTATGTGAAAATACACGCGGTGTACTAAAGATGCTTCTTATAAGTGATGCATTGGATAAGTGTGGTCACACTATAGAAGCTCAAGTTAGGCATTCTGATCTCCCTGTTACAGCTAGAAAAACTTACCTTTTGAGAAATTTTGATAAATGACCTCTTTTAGGCTTTTGAGTTGATTTTTGACCATGGTTTTACAAACTATTGAAAAATAACCATATAAAGAGATCAAAAGTCCCAATTACCCTCATTTAAATTTGTGTAATTTATTTTCTTTTTAACATTCACAATTCCCATTATCTGTAAATTGCTCGATCTTCTTCATTTTTGTTCGTGCTTTCCTCCCTTCATATCCCTGAAAAAAATCATCTAAGACCAATTTGTTGCATAACGTAGTTAACTTGATAGAGTAATTAATTAAAGTGATATATTATAAAGGCTTAAGCTTATTGATACCAAAGAATTGCTATATTGACATCAGTTAGCAATAAGACATTAGCATATGGGGTTGCAGACAACGAGTTGTTTTTGTTTCTCAGATCATGATGACGCCGTTTTGCGTCCTTCTGGAGAAAGTTAAATGGCTGAAGAGTTTGCGTTTGGCGAAAGTGTAGTATATTGGCTAGAAATTTATAGACATGCCAGTGTGCCACTCCTATGGGAGGGCTTCCTAATGATACAAATGATGAACATGCTTAACGAAGTATGTACATGAAAGATCTGAAGCTATTTTTGTTTTTCTCTCTCAGATAAGAAAGAAAACTGATGTTAGCATTGACTAATGAGCTCTGGAGTGCTTGGTCACCCTTCTTTATGATCTGGTAATATTACTATGGAATCTACTGGTGAAGTCTTATACCTTCTAACTGTTTAATGGAATTCCTTTTACTAAAAAAATGAAGAGAAAACATTGATAGCATAAATCTCAGGTTCTGTACAATCCATGCATGAGGTGCCAATATTACTTTTTGCACTAGGAACCAATTTAGCAATTGGAAATTCATAGCATATATACATCTTGATTTTCAGACTTTGTATACGGACTACTGATTTTTTTTCGACAATTACAAGTTAAGCCATATACGGGACAATGAAATCAAATATACTTGTTACACTTTCAATTAGATAGAGTCTTGGACAATAATGACTAAACGAGAGATCTGAACAAAAGCCTTTACGGAGGAGATGAAAAGAATATATTTTGTGTGTTTCAGTTTTTGAATTTGATCTTGAATGAACGAATGATAAAGGTTGGATAAAATGAGAGAAATTTAAATAAGAGTATTTGAGACTTTTGATCATTTTATGTGGTTATTTTTCAATAGTTTACAAAAACATGGTCAAAAATCAACTCAATAGCCTATAAGAGGTTATTTATCAAAATTTCTCAAATCTTTTCGATTTTTTAGGAATAGGTTGTGTAAGAGGTTCTGAGTTGTAATATTTTTTATCTATTCGAAAAGATAAAAACTTGGTATTTAAAAGAAGGGAAGTGAACACTCTCCAGTCCCCCACATAACCGACTTACAAGTAGAAAACCGATTCCCAAAGGAGAGAATAGGAACTCCCCAAATGATGAAAGTTCACACTAAAATCGCTCAAATTGTAAACTGAAGTTGGCTGGATCGCTGGCTACTCTGCTCAAGAGCGGATATCACATGATTATTGATCGAATAGGGAAGCTATTTGGCATCAGCAATGGGAGAAAGGTAAGCTCTCACCCCCCTATTGTTTTGATTCTGTCTCTGGTTTGAATCTGAAGGTCAATTAGGGTCTATGATTTAGGGTTTAGGGTTTATGGGCCTTGTTCTATTCAACACAGGAAAGGTAAAGGTAAGAAAGACAAGGAGGAGTTGTTATTGTCCTGGAGCTTCCCTCCCCAGGGCTGGTACAAGCTCAACGTAGATGGGAGTCGGCGACATAAACCTCAGTGCATTGGAGGAGGTGGTGTGATTCGAAACGAAAACGGAGAATGGGTTGCAGGATTTGTAGCCAATTTCGGAACAGGGAAAGCTATTGAGGCAGAGCTCAAGGCCCTGCACACAGGCTTGGAACTTGCTTTGAAATCTCGGGTGGAATGTCTTGAGGTAGAAACTGACTCGCAGCTGGCTGTAAATCTTTTATCGAATGTAGGCACATTGTACCAAGAACACCATCTGATTGAACTGATTAAAAGCTGCAATGCTCTTTTAAACCAAAACTCGAGATGGACAATAAGTGGTGTGTATAGACAGCAGAACTGTGTGGCTGATTGTCTAGCCGGATTGGGCCATACTTTGGAGGAAGGGGTTACGACTTATTATGATTCACCCCCTACTGCCTGTGAACCGATATTACTTGAGGATCAGTCTATGGTTGCTCGAACCAGGTTGATTTCTCTTCGTAAATTGATGAATCAGAATGCTGGTAATATATTGATTCCAAGGTCGTATAGGTTTAAGAATCATTATGTTCTTAGCATGAAGAATGCGAAAGTTGAGGAAGGGGATGATCTTGAACCTGTGACATTCACATGGAAAATTGACAACTTCTCTAAGATGGATACCGCCTCCAAGCATTACTCTGATAATTTTGTCATTGGCAATTCTAAATGGTAATTTGGAGTATCTACTACTAATTACATGCTTTAAAGTTGTATACTTCGGATATATATGTTATCGTTTTCGACTTGACTGGTTTGGTCAGGCGGATCCTTCTGTATCTGAAGGGGAATGCTGTTGATTACTTGTCACCATATTTGGATGTCCCGGATGTTTCAAAATTGCCTCAGGGGTGGTCTAGATGTGCACATTTCAGCTTGACAGTGGTTAATCAACTTCAACCCAGCAAATCAATAACAAAGGGTACTTTATCTTCCGTTTTTCTGTGGCACATCTATGGTTGCACCGGTCATTATGTAGTCTAATTTACTAAGTTGAACCAGTGATTCTTGCATATTGTTATTGGGGGTTTGGGTTTTATTCAGTTGACACTTGCTGCGTAAGAATGAGATACTACGTGGAACCACCAGTGATTCTTGCATACTGTTAATGGGGGTTTAGGTTTTATTCAGTTGATACTTGCTGCATAAGAATGAGATACTGTATGATTATTTGCGTACTTTTCTAGACATCTTCTTCAGAACTGTAACGTTTTTATTAAATGACAGGGTGTTGACCATAGTCTTTGAGTCTTCATTGTAGTAATGATTGTAGACATTCTATGTAATTAGCAGGTAGGGGAAGAAACAAAGTATTTTTTCCTTTAGTCTGGATCAGAAAAGTTATAGTTCTCTTTCTTTTATAAGTTATTGAGTATTATAGAACTCACACAATATCTTATCTTATTGTTCTTTTTTTTTTGTCTGGTTTCATGTCACGTACCATCATGGAGAAACAAAAATTGTCTGGACTTTTTTATTTTTATTTTCCTTGTATTTTCCCTTCAATTCCTCAAAGTAACCAAGCAGGCAAACACAGAATAAAAAAAACCTTCGTTTTATATTCTTCTTTCTACTTTTTTCCTGAGAATGAGACAGTTTGTACATTCATGGATTGGGTGCCCTGTTAATGTAGTATCACAATTTACCCCTGACTTTTACTCTGCAGATTGATCATTCACTTTTATTAAGACCATCGCACACTGGATATAAGCAACTTGAAGCTAGTTGTGACCTGGTTGTGTCATTTTGATCATTGAACATAAAAAGAGTGTACATCGTATAGTGGCTATAAATAATGATTATAACATGAAAAAAAGTGCTCTCTATTTTGTTAAGCTTCTGGTGAACTGGCTGCCAATGTCTATTTAGTTGAACATTGCAAAATATCACAGGCATCCATTTGCTTAGTTTGCCCCAAATGCCTCTAACAACTCGAGTTCTGATACCTACGTAGTTTCCTTGTGTGAAAGTTCCTCTTTGGAATATAGATCAAACGATATTGACATGCCTCTATAATTGATTATAATCATATTGCTCTATGCAACCTTAGTTGACTTCATCTCTCTGTACCCATAAATAAATTTTCCTATTTATTACTATTTTTATTTCTTTATTGCGTACTAGTTGGCTATGCCTTTTTATGAACTTTCTTTTTTGTGATATCTTATTTTGATTTTCAGAAGCTGTACATGTATTCAGTGCTTGTGACAGTGACTGTGGCTTCAAATTTTTAGTTCCTCTCAGTTGGCTTTCTGACCATGGTAATGAGTATCTTGTAAATGATGTATGTATTCTTGAAGCCAAGGTCGAACTTCATAAGGTGAAGGCTAAGAATTTAAAAGATAAAAGAACTGTTGGTTCTGCACCTGTGGAGCAGGGCCCTGATATCGATTCTGTAAAGGACCCAGACAGATTAACTACATGCAAGGAACTGAATTGCGAACAGATGGCTGCCGGTCATGATGCACCAAGTTTTGAAAAAAATAGCACCGAGCCTACTAGCCCTTCATCATCAGTTGAGGATGCACATTAGGAACTGGGACCTTTAGATGTGGATCTGTATCCTCCTGGCTCATTGGCAGGAAGCAGCATACGGAGTTGTTAAAAGGTGCCTGCTTACTGGGATGCACCAAGTTTCTGATGATGATATACATACGGAGCACCCTCAAGTGTAGATTCTGTAAACGCATGTATTTGTCATACGAAAGTTTGTTTTCTTCATAAATCAGTCAGAGAGATTACATTGGCGATTTAAAACTTCATATTGAATGTAGTCCCCAATTACTACCAATGGTAAGAGGAAGCATTCTCCAACTAACGAAGGTCTCCGGGTATGTGTGTATTTCAGATATGAGGGGCTCCATGGAGCTCGATTGACATGACTTGGCAGAGTATCAATAAATGTTGGAGATTGGTCAGAAATATGAAGATTCTTGATGTTATTGTTTCAATCAATGTTCATCAGAAGCGAGGATTTCAAATTAGGTTCATGGTTGAATACTAATAATTTTTTTACTTGTGCTGAAAATTCCTATATTTCGTTTGTACATAATTCTTATTTCCCGGGTAATACGAGACAATTATTGTTGAGGGGCCGATATACTAACACTATAATTCTGATACAGGACAAGTTGAGTAAGAACTGAAAGGTAGTGATTTGTTTAGATATTCTTAAAACACAGGAGAGTTGAGATTTAGAAGTCTCAAGAAAACCAAGGGTGAAACAACTAGTACCACACCAGTAGAACCTCAGACATCACACCACTCACCAGTGTTTCTAGGCATCACATCTAGAGATTTTAGGCATCACACAGGCCTGAAGAGAAAGCAAAGCTATCGAATTTTTATCAACTTAAATCTGGACTTAAAAGACTAACAATTTCTCCATATAGAGAGGTTAAAACCCTAGATCAATAATGATCAAGTAACCCTAATATTCTAGAATTTAAACAATTTAAAAAAACCCTAGATCAATAATGATCAAGTAACCCTAATATTCTAGAATTTAAACAATTTAAAAAAAAAAGAAATCTAAAATAAGAAAGAAATCATGAACTTTCCCATATCCTGGCGACTAATAGGTGTAGACTCACTCCACCAGGTCACTAGGCTCTATCTCAAGCGATTTCGTCTTGAGGTTGTGAAGGACTTTCTTCTTGGTTGCTTCAGGTTTTTTGAACGTCTTTCCCTCGTGTTTCCCCACTTTCCCCTGTGTTTCCCCATATTATAGGTTTCAAGACAACCTTTTGTTGGAAGATTTGGGTCGATGGATGTTAATAACGCCATCAGATTTTGTCACCTACAAAATCACATGAATACTCAAAATTATTAACAAATAATAATACTTATAATGATGCCAAAATAACAATAAAATAACAAAATATAAATACTTATCTTTGATTATGAAGCTTGAGTCAAACACTTGTTCAGGAAAATGTTTAAGGTTGAGGCGTGTAAACACTGCCCTTAAGAGTAGATTTCGCCCCTCGGAGACAATGTCTCGGTGTAATAGGTTTATGGCGTACTACCCTCCAGGGTACAACAACCGTTGATCCTCGTAAGCGTACACTCGCAATACTCGGATCCTAGAACCGCTTGATAACTTTCTTTGGCACTTGAAAGATGAATAAGAGAGCATATGATCAAGTAGAATGAGAAGACCAATGAGAAGATTATTATAGTGATAATGTACAACTGTTATATATGTATATGTCATGGTCATGAAGATAGGGATATATATATAGCTCAACAAGGAAGATTGGTTACAAGTCATGATACTGAGCATTAATTAATCATAACTTTAGTCTTTGTAACGGACAAGAAAGAGTTAATATGTGTTACAATTGTAACAGACATATTTATGGAATGAAGGTTATGTTGGAAATCAAAGCACCAATTAATTGACTACAATTAACCTCAATAAATAATTTTTGTATTTTGAAATATCACATCAAAAATTCCAATACCTTTTGCTGGTTAAAGAAAAAAGAATGTGTATTCTCTCTTCCACAATGATGTACATCACGATCAAATAACCAGGGTCTTCCACGAAGGGTATGTGCTGCCTTTTGCTTATGAACGGATTATTAGAGGTAGATCGGGTACTCTTTTGCGAAACCACATTTCACTTTGCCTTCGAGACCCTTGATTTAGGATGAAATTATTTTTTTTTAAATTTTTTTTTAAGTAATAAATCATTTATATAAACGAAAGCCAGAATGACGGGTTATAATGACCACATGGATCACAATAGTATCATTACATTAGACATTTAACTCATTTATTATGAGTTTAGCAGAGGATAAAACTAGTCACACATAAGATTCTAGAGAAACATAAAACTAGAGCCTAGGCTCTCAATTGCGGTACTCTAAGTCCTATGTATTCATCTCGCTGCAGCCAGCTCGCACAGTCTGCCAAGCTATCAATGCACTAACACCTTCTACATTTTATTTGTTCCTTTGGGTCAGGGCTTGGAGGAGTGTTAGGGTAAAACACACTCAGATTATCTGGTTTTGTTACCTGTGGGCTCTATCTGGGTACTTTGCATGTTTAGGGATCCGAGAGGACTACCCTTCTTCATCTTTGGCTTGATAAAAAAAGCCGGCTTCTGATAGGTGAATTTTATGCAACGTTCTTAGCGTATTTCTGACCCTAGCTATTTAGCTATGTAATTCCTTTAACAATGTTCATTTTAACTTAATTTGTGTTTTTAGGTCACAAATAAAGTCATGGAGCACAAAAGAAGCAAAAGAGGAGAAATCTTGAAGGAAGAGGAATCCATATGGCGTAAGGAAAGAAATGAGAAAATCTACCAAGAATTGTCAGTCAATTTCGATAGAGGATTGTGATCAGCTCATAACGATCCATAAGATGAGCTTATATCAACGGAAAGCTAGACGAGTCTAGTTTCTAGAACTTTTTACGGATCATCAATAGCTATTTTGGAGAAGAAGTTATGACTGTTTGAGTGACCAAAAGTTAGTTTGCCCGAATTTCTGATTTGGACCGAAACTTCAATTTCAAGGCCCAAACCATAATGGCGAACCCATGGACGAAAATTGAGGGTTCTCTAATCCTAATAGCATCTGTTCATACATTCCCTATATATATGAGGAGTTGGAGACGTGGAAGGGGGTTACTCTTTGCTGCAGAAAAACAACGTCTTTCATCTCCTTTAGAAATTCCTCTCCAAACTCAAACCCTAGTTTTAGGACTTCTCTTGCCGTGCCTTCTCCTTTTTAATCCTCGGCATAGTTCCTTGTTTCAATACTCAAAGTGTAATTTAAACTTAGACCTCATGTTTTCTTTACTGTCTATTCAATTATTTTAGTTTGTTTCCATCTCTCTTATTCGTTTGTGTTCATAAGTTGGATTTTTGATTGAGTTTGTTCTTATGATCATGAAATCAGATCTGTATAGTTGAGTTGTTGGTGTTAGTACTGGGCATATTCGGATCGGGCCGGTTTAAGGCCCAAACCAAATCCAATCCGAATTATTCGGATTCTTAAAATCTCCATCCGGATCCGGATTTTTTTCACTCCATCCGAAAATTTGGCCCAACCGAAATTCGGATCGGGCCGGATCAGTTTCGGATTTGGGCCGAATTTGATCCATTCATTAAAACAGTAACATTCTGCCATTCTGTATTTCACAAAAACCTTGCAACCTAAAACAGTTTCAAACACTCATAGAGAAATATTGAGTCTCATAGTCATACTTCAAGGAGTTCAAGCTTATCACAGTCATAAACTCATAATTCATAAACTCATTACAAACCAAGCAAATTAATTTGTCCAGAAATAAATAAAAGAGCAGAGGTTGCAAAGCAGGCTGAGCAGCAAGAGTTCATAAGTTCATAACTTAAATAAAAAGGTAGACATGCAGTAGGAAATCCCCAATTTTACTTGGTCTCTTCAAGTGATGAGGTTGCAACATTTGTGACACCAGATTCTGCAAAAACAAGAGAACCATATCAAACTTTGAAGACCATACAAAATAAACACTTGCAAACACTACAAATTTACAAGTTCAAAAGCAAAAATAATAAATAGTTACCTGCTGTGAGCTTTTCCAACTCACAATACTGCTCCATTTCAGTCCTGACAGGCTCACTGAACATTGGCTTGCTAGTGTCTCTCAACCAGTCACTAGTACATACCAAAGCCTCAACCATTTTAGGGGTTAGACTAGCACGAAATGGATCTAGAATCCTTGATCCAAGGCTGAAAGCACTTTCAGATGCTACTGTGGAGGCATGCACTGCAAAAACATCCCTTGCAATTTGAGACAGGATTGGGAACCTAGCTGCATTCTGTTTCCACCAACCCAACAGCTGAAAGTTAGAGTTCCTAGGGTCCTCAGATGCCTCCAACATATACTTGTCAACCTCAGTTTTTATCTCCACCACATCTTTAGCCTGCCGAAGCTTCACAAACTCATTCACTGTTGCAGAATGCACTACCGGGACAAGCACTTTAGCCGACGAAAATTTTTCGTCGGCTTGTTAGCTTAATTCGTCGGCTGAGATCTTAGCCGATGAGACTTCGTCAGCTATAGTTTCGTCGGGAAAGGCTCGTCGACAATGACTTTAGCCGACGAAACTATAGCCCGTTGTCGGCTATTGTCCCATAGCTAGCCGACGATAGCTAGCCGACGACAGAAGACGTCGTCGGCTAGTCTCTCAGACTTTAGCCGACGAGTCTTACAGACTTTAGCAGACGACGAGTTTTTTCGTCGGCTAGTCTCTAAACTTTAGCCGATGAAACAACTCGTCGGTTAGTTTTTTATCTATAACCGATGAAACAACTCGTCGGCTATTCTCTCAGCTTTAGCTGACGATACGCTTAATATATTCGTCGGCTATAGTATGTAATAAAAAAAATAAAAAATAACTAAAGCCGACGAAATAGACCGTATTTCGTCGGCTTTTAAGGGTTTAGCAGACGAAACATTTCATTATTCGTCGGCTAAACCCTATTAAAAAATAATTAAAAATACTATAGCCGACGAATACTATGACTGCGTTCTCTTTTGGGGTAAAGATCCAGAAGGGAATGACCTTGGTGGCCTTGACGCATGTCCGGTATGTCACACTGACAAGTATAAGCTGACTCCTGCAGGCAACAGGAAACCTGTAAAGGTACTTCGGTATTTCCCTTTGAGGGATAGGTTGGAGTGGTTGTACATGTCTTCACACAC
>NC_020493.1:15360144-15363417 GCF_000184155.1 Fragaria vesca subsp. vesca | reverse complement strand
ACACACGGCCAAAGCTATGAGATGGCACGCTGATAGGGAATTGCATGACGAAGATACCCTTATACACCCTGCTGACGGGGAGGCTTGGAAGCATATAGACAGGGAGTTTCCTCATTTTGCGTCAGAGGTCCGAAATGTGAGGCTCGGGCTCTTATCCGACGGGTTCAACCCTTTTGGCAACATGAGTCTTCAATACAGTGTATGGCCGGTGATTTTGGTACCGTACAACCTTCCTCCATGGATGTGCATGAAGAAGGAATACAATATGTTGAGTTTGTTGATTCCGGGGCCCGGTTATCCAGGGAAGTGTCTCGATGTGTATTTGAGACCTTTGATTGAAGAGCTTAAATTTATGTGGGACGTTGGTCATCCCACTTATGACAAATACATGCACGAGATGTTCCAGATGCATGTCATGGTTGTTGGTACCATCAGTGATTTTCCTGCCTGTGGGATGTTGTCGGGCAACGTTGTTAGGGGATACAAGGCTTGTCCAGAGTGCCTTAACGATGAGGGGAGCAGCAGTCATTACAACAAGATATGCAAATTGGGTCAACGTACTCTCCTTCCATATGATCACGAATGGCGGCTCGATGCACAGGCATTTGATGGGACCATAGAAAATGGTGTGCCTCCCAGAAGATGGACGGGGGAAGATATTTTAGCAGTGCTTAATAACTACGATTTTGGGCAGCTCAGTAATCATCCCAACATTGTGGCGGCAATACCTGAAAGACCCGACAGGTACAAATTCTGGACACATAAGAGCATATTCTGGGAACTCCCATACTGGAGTAAGTTGTTGATCAGGCACTACCTAGATGTGATGCACATAGAAAAGAATGTTTGCAACAGTGTGGTGGGCACAGTGCTGAACTTGGAGGGGAAGACGAAAGACGGTCCTAAGGCACGCATTGATCTAAAAAAAATGCAATTAAGAAGACATCTGTGGTTGAAAGAAGGAAAGAAAAAAATGCCTCAAGCTCCTTACACAGTGAAGCCTAACTAGAAGAACCTAATTTTCAGGTGGATGAGTTGTGTGAAGTATCCTTCAGGCTATGCAGGAAATATAGCCCGGTGTGTGAACTTCCGGGACAATAAGATGTACGGGTTGAAGAGTCATGACTGTCATATCCTGCTACAACGTCTCTTCCTTGTTTTCATTCGACCGTTCCTTCCCCGTCAGGTGGTGGTGGAGCCGTTAGTAGCGTTGGCAAGATTTTTCCAGAAGTTATGCACACGGGAAGTGAAAAAATCTAATCTCCGGGAAATGCAAGAGGACATCATTTATATCATGTGTAAATTTGAGAGGATATTTCCTCCAAATTTTTTTGTCATCATGCCTCACTTGATGATCCATCTTCCCGAGCAATGGTTGCTTACCGGTCCAGTACACTACACTTGGATGTATCCCATGGAAAGGTACGTTTTTTACACCTGAATTCCTCAATATATATACATGTTCAATAATCATAACATTTTGCAACTTGATTTACAGGCAACTTGGAAACTACAAAGATTATGTGGCTAATAAATCCGCGCCTGAAGGATGTATAGCTGAAGCATATATTGCGCACGAGTGCGTCACCTACATGAAGTTGTATTTAGGAGCGTTGAAGGAAACTCCGCAAACCATGCCGGTAGATGTACCGAAGTTCAATCTTTCTATAGTCTCCAGTGATGTTGAAGTGTATGGAATTTTGCTAGACTCCTACAAATTGCAACCACATGAGCTAGTCATTGCCCACTAGTGGGTATTGATTAACTGTCCAGAAGTTGAATACTGGAAAGACATTCATCTATATTGTCCAGACATTTAAGGTGATCTCGAGTACCACAACAGGGAGTTCGCAGATTATTTTGGCGGTTGGGTACGTAATTTAATTTTTCTGTACGTGTTTATGTTTATTGCATAATTATCCATATTTACAGTTGAATGGTTGGTTGCAGATGAACCATATTCAATTTGATGGTCACCCAAATTGGTCGCACGAACTAAGACTTCTAGCGATGAAGCCGATAATGTCAAGAGTTTATCCGATGTGCAAGGTGAATGGCGTGCAATTTATATGCGAACAAAGAGACAGCAGAAGGAGAACACAGAATTCTGGGGTCATGGCACATGGTGGGCGGAATGAAGTTGACTATTACGGTGTTCTCCATTCAGTGGTGGAACTCATTTATGGGCAAGGCATGACAGTGCACCTCTTCAAGTGTAGATGGTTTGATACTAGGCCGCAGAGCATGAAGTCCGATCAGTACGGAATATTATCGGTGAACACTGCTACAAGTTCTTACGAAGATGATCCGTTCGTTTTTGCCACATCGGTAAAATAAGTGTTTTATCTTGATGACCTTGCTAAGGGTGACGCGTGGAAAGTAGTCAACCTTGTGCACCCTCGAAACATTTACAGGGCAGCTACACTTGGAGAGGCCAAAGACGAGGAAGAGGATGTTGCGTATCAAGAGCCCAACGCAATATGTATTCCTAACTCCTCTACCGTTCGCCTTAATAATTTTAAAGCGGGTCGTTCGGTCCGAATTCGTGATGAAGAGCCAAGGCTTATTGATGTTGATCCAAATCAAGAAACAGACGAAGACTCTGGCAATGAGGAAAGACATATATTACGAGAAATTAATTCTGACACCGAAGAAGACTCATCGGATGATTCCGATTACGAGCCTTAGTTTTAATTTAGAGGACGTAATCCATTAATTTGTATAACTAAAGACCTTTTTCTTTATACTTTACATATGTTGAATTCATATTTCAGTTATTTTATATGAATTTTGGTGATATATGATGAACAGGAAGTTAGTATGGTTTACTAATATCGTCTGTTTTTTTAATGTATTTTTTCCTTAAACCGACGAAATACACCATAATTCGTCGGCTAAAACCATCTTAGCCGACGAATTATACTGTATTTCGTCGGCTAAACCCATCTTAGCCGACGAAATATACTATATTTCGTCGGCTAATACGGTTTTAGCCGACGAATAACCTAATATTTGGTCGGCTTTAGTTATTTTTTAATTACATACTATAGCCGACGAATACCCTAACCCTAAAATTTTCTATTACCTACTATAGCCCTATCTTCGGTGGTTATTTTCCGTAAAATTTTTAGACTACTTCTTGCGTCTCATCGGTTTGAAACTATTTTCAGTTGGAGGTCCGGCCAAAATACGTAATTTAGACGGTCGAACGACCTTTTCCGTGGGTTTAGGGGTTTGACTTACGAGATTGACCGTCCGGATCGAGCCCTTATT
>NC_020493.1:15340989-15360020 GCF_000184155.1 Fragaria vesca subsp. vesca | reverse complement strand
CGAGAATGTTGAAATACATCCACGGTTGAAAAATCACACTATTCCGGTAAATATTCGGTGCCGATAGTTGCGGTCAATACAATTTTTCATTCTTTCCCCCTATGAGTAGCCCTATATTCGGTAGTTATTTTGCGTAAAATTTTTATACGACTTGTTGCGTGTCATCGATTTAAAACTATTTTCAGTTGAAGGTCCGGCCAAAATACGTAATTTAGACGGTCGAACCACCTTTTCCGTGCGTTTAGGGGTTTGACTTAGGAGATTGACCGTCCGGATCGAGCCCTTATTCTTGTCGGATCAAGTTGAATTTTTGGTCATACATGTATTTTGTCATGGTGGTCAGATCTGAAGGTCGGATTTCTTTTTCTCAAGTTTGATCATCACAATCACAATGTGCCAAATGTATAAAATACTTTAGCCGACGAATTTCAAAGGTTTAGCCGACGAATTTCAAAGTTTTAGCTGACGAATTTAGAAGGTTTAGCCGACGAATTGATTCTTAGCCGACGAGATTCTTAGCTTTAGCCGACGACATAATTATTTCGTCGGCTAAAGTTTTTAGGTTTAACTGCTCGACAACAGAAAAACCGTAGCCTCCTCCCTCCCTCTCCCGTCTCCGCCTCCTCCCTCCTCCCTCCCTCCCTCTCCCGGTCTCTGCCTCCTCCCTCCTCCCTCTCCATCTCCCGGTTTCCTCCCTCCTCCCTCCCGCCCTCTCCCAAATCTAAAATATTTTTGATTGTAATCCTCTCCGACTCATACAACTCCCAAATATCTCTAGCAACTGTCCTATGCGAAAACTTCTTAAACTGTGGCTGAACTTGACTTATAAAATTTTTAAACCCAGGCCCATCAACAAAACTAAATGGCAATTCATCCCTAACTACCATCCTAGCAAGAGCTAACCTACATACATCCTCATCAAAAGACCAAGCAACTAACTTACCCCCCTTGTCGAAAGACTCTTGCGCCTTGAAACGAAAAAAAACGTAAATCAGTAACTCAACTAATTGACAGTATAAACTGTATTTGAAAATGCAGAAAGTGAGATAAATGAAATTACCAACTGCTTCTGTTCCTTGGGGACCTGTATAGAAGAATAATACATTGAAGCATACCAAACCATATTGAATCCTTATTTTCTATTTGGCATCAGAGCTTGTCAGGTTCGATCCTTTCAATTTACACCCAAAACACCACAAATCGTTGCGTACCAAAAATCTCACAAATCACACACAAATTCCCAAATCCCAAAACCAAACCTGAATCCCGAATCACACTACAAACAAATCGTTACAAACAAAATCATAATTCCCGAATCCTTGTATCTCAAAAACCAAACCTCCAAAATGACACACCAAATAAACTACCATACCACCACACCATGCCGGTCTCCATGCAAACCAAATTCATATGCAAACTCAAAATGTCCGCTATGTGGAGTATTAGGTCATAGCAAGCAACGTTGCTTTGAAACAATTGGGTACTCGGATTGGTGGGATTTCACCTTGAAACCCCGAAAGAATCAAACAAAAACTGTCATAACCACTACAGAGGAAGACCAACCATCCAATGCCTCCAATGTCACATAGTCAGGTATGAGTGGTAAGGTATCTATGAATAGGTCTTGGATTATTGATACAAGAGCATCAGATCACATGTGTAATGATCCTAGCCTCTTAAAAACATTAAAACCCTCCTCTCAAAATATTGTTTCTACCGCTAATGGTACTCCAACTCCGGTTACAGGAGAAGGCTTTATTGTCCTATCAAACATATTAACCCTTGATTCTGTATTAGTCGTCCCTTCATTGTCATACAATCTTCTCTCAGTTGGCCAAATCATTCAAGAATTATCATGTATTGTCACCTTTTATCCGTCTTTCTATGTATTTTAGGACATTCTGACACGGCGGATTTTGGGTTATGGAGTGAGAAAAGGGAAATTGTACTACCTACACGACGTTATACAGCAGCATACCAACATTGACAAAACCAGTGGGCCTCGCGTCGAAGTGGCTGATGGCGTGTCACGTGTCGAACAACAGAGGATCTCCTCTGATGCAATAGAATGTGAGCCGAGTAAGCCGAGCCATAAGCCAAATGGAGCGGAAGTTGAGCCACAATTTCAGCTTGGGTCATGTGTCTGTGTTGGTCTAGTTATGGGGAGTGACTCTGTGCCACATGTTGTGCACAGAGAGGTTGGCATGATAGACGAAGAAGAGATTGTCGAATTGGAAGAGGCAGGCACGCAGATAGGGTCACGTGTCGCACATGGATCGACTGATGCAAACCGACAAGAACCACAATTTTCAACTGATTCGACCACTTGCTCTTCGGATATTTTTCCCTTTTCTACACAATCAACCGAAGAATCCGCTGCAAATGTCCTTTCTCAAGTATCTTTAAATTCAAACCAATTATCTGGGATAGATAATATTGTAACTAGGAAGTCACAGAGGGTTACCAATGGTATTCTAAAGAAACAATATGAACCATAGCCAAAGCTAAATATCCTATAGCTAATTACATGTCTAACCATAGGTTGGCTGGGTCACATGCTCTTGTCATTAATCAATTATCCAGTGTTTCTATTCCTAGTACTGTACAGGATGCAATGGCGGATCCTAAGTGGACTCAAGCGATGAATGAAGAACTAGAAGCCTTGCAAAAAAACTCGACCTGGGATGTTATTCATAAACCTATTGGAAAGAAGACTGTTGGACGTCGGTGGGTATTTACGATTAAACTTAAAGCCGATGGGAGCATTGACAGGTATAAAGCCAGATTAGTTGCCAAATGGTACACCCAGCGTTATGGGATTGATTATGAAGAAACGTTTGCGCCTGTAGCAAAGATCAACACTGTTCGAATCTTGATTTCACTTGCGGCAACTAAAGATTGGCCTCTACTACAGTTTGATGTGAAGAATGCTTTCCTCAATGGAAACTTGGAAGAAGAGGTGTATATGGACATGCCCCCAGGAGTCAAATGTAGACCTTGTGATGTTGGAAAGGTTTGTAAGTTGAAGAAGTCTCTGTATGGTTTGAAACAGTCTCCTAGAGCTTGGTTTGGAAGATTCTCCAAATCAACGAAGACATTTGGTTATCGACAAAGCAACTCAGATCACACTTTGTTCATCAAACGTAGTCAGGGGAAGATCACCGCTCTGATTGTGTATGTTGATGATATGATTGTTACAGGAGACGACCCAAAGGAGATGGAGGCTCTACAGAAGTACCTTTCAAAAGAGTTTGAGATGAAGGACCTTGGACAGTTGAAGTATTTTCTCGGAATTGAAGTTGCAAGGTCAAAGACGGGGATTTCTTTATCCCAACGAAAGTATGTACTTGACTTGTTAGCTGAGACCGGAATGCTTGACTGCAAGCCTGTTGAGACACCAATTGAGATGAATCACAACCTTGCCATCTATCCGAATCAAGTTCCAACTGATAAAAGAAGGTACCAACGTCTGGTAGGGAGACTTATTTATCTTTCTCATACTAGACCTGATATTGCTTATGCTGTGAGTGTGGTTAGTCAATTTATGCATTGTCCCAGTGAAGAGCATATGGATGCAGTGTATCGTATTCTAAAGTATCTTAAGACGGCACCTAGAAAAGGCTTGTTATTTGAAAAGAAGAGTGAATTAGAAGTTGTAGGGTACATAGATGCTGATTGGGTTGGTGATAAGACTGACAGACGATCAACATCTGGGTATTTTACATTTGTTGGAGGAAACCTTGTAACTTGGCGTAGTAAGAAACAAAAAGTCGTTGCAAGATTAAGTGCTGCAGCAGAGTTTCGAGGTATGGTACA
This sequence comes from Fragaria vesca subsp. vesca, assembly GCF_000184155.1. NCBI lineage: Eukaryota > Viridiplantae > Streptophyta > Magnoliopsida > Rosales > Rosaceae > Fragaria > Fragaria vesca. The sequence continues at coordinate 15,356,204 of NC_020493.1, read as the reverse complement.
TGGAGTTTGTGAGATGCTATGGATTCGTAATGTATCGAAAGAATTGGGTTTCAAACTCAAGAAACCCATGGACTTGCATTGTGACAGCACGTCTGCTATTGAAATTGTTCATAATCCTGTTCAGCATGACCAGACAAAACATGTGGAGGTAGATCGGCATTTTATTAAGGAAAACTTGGATAGGAAAATCATTCGTTTCCCTTTTGTGTATACGGACGATCAATTAGCAGATGTTTTCATAAAAGGAGTGTCAAGGAAAGTGTTTGACAACTCGGTTGGCAAGTTGGGCATGATCGATATCTATGCACCAACTTGAGGGGGAGTGTAGAATATATTGAATATATTTACTTTCCTTGTATGTGTAGGTTGAATATTATGTATAGGTGTAGGAAATATTTTCCTATTAGCACTGCAATTGTATCTCTATATAAACACTTCGGGCAATTGAACAACAAGTGATTCTTCATGTTACTGGTCCCATTCGATCTCGTATCATATCCATAGGTTTGCGGACAGTGATTGCACTTCGCTCTCGGCTTGGCGAGAGGTGTGCCATCGGGATTCTTCATCATGGTAAAATGATCCCAGGCGATGCTGTGATTCTTCCTCTTTGGATTGAACCGAGGAAGAATTCCCTGACGCAGCAGCAGCATCAGGTGGAGCTTGAGAGCTGTGCAGCCTGTGCTGAACCGTGGAACCTGATGCACGAGTTGATGTAGGGGTCGTTCCATGATTGCTTGACGATGGATTGGATGGACCTGAATCCATCACCTGAAAGAAAATGAGAAATGAGAGAGACTGAGACTTGAGAGGCAGATCGAAAATGAAAAATGGATTTAGGGTTAGGGTTTTTAGGTATTTATATAGAGGATTCAGTGTGGGATGGTACACGGTAAGGAGTTGTATGCACCATTAATGATGTGACACATATATAAAAAATAATAATTAAATATTAATATTCGGGTCGGTTTAATCAGGCAGTTTAGGGGGCTGAACCGGATCCAAACCGGTTTAAACCGGTTTGGGCCGGTTTGAGTCATTTTTCCAACAGTTTTTCCGGTTCGGTTAACCGGCCGCTTTTTCGGGCAGTTTTTTCGGTTGAACCCGGTTATATTCGGTTTTCGCCCAGCCCTAGTTGGTGTAATTGATGATGCTTTTGATGATCTAAATTGTGTTTATGTGTGATTGACAACTTATGACTTGTTCTTAATCAATATGTGTCATTGTTTGTATTAAGTCTGCGTCGGTAAACATGAACTGGAATGGTAAAGAGTCATAGGTTGCATGCTAGGAGGTTTTTGAAGTCCACGTCGGTGAATTACATTCTATCATGTTCAAGTTCTTCCTCTGATCTATTTTAGGTATGAAGTCCGCGTCGGGACATATCTATGAAAAGTTAGAAGGGTTTAAGTAGTTAAGTCCGCGTCGGTAAATTACTTGAAACATGAAATTTGATTCGTTTCTAGATATGCATGATTTAGCTTGTTAGGGTTGAAATTACTTAGCAACTTGATTATATGAATCTGATTTAGTGTTTTCTTGTGTGCAAAGAGACGATCACATGTATATAGTAGCTTAGATTTTTGTTTTCCTTATAGTTTTTTGGATTTTCGTCACTCTTCTGTCCCCTGTTTTGTTTTATTTTATTTTCGTACCAAATGATCTCTGATCCCCCTGAAATTGTGTACAGTAGTTCCTCTGTGTGTCAAGTAGGTCTCTGTAAATTTTCATATTTTTCTTAGTATAGGTTAGGTTTTAATGAACAGCAATTACTTTTGTAAATTGTTTAAAAGTTTTATTACTTGTTAATATTTGTTGTGTTTTACTAATGTTTTGTTTTGCAAGGTACTCTCAATTCTCGGCCCTATACGACACCCTTATTTACCTTGTGCTACTAACGATAAAAAAAGTTTATTTGATGAAGGTTTTACACCTGTCAAAATGGCGTCGTTGCCAAGGACTTTAAAAGTTGTAAATATTTAACTTTTTTTTAAATTACTTTTACTAATGATTGTTTGTTTTATTTCTTTTCATATTTGTTTTATACGACACCCTTATTTACCTTCTGCTACTAACGATAACAAATGTTTATTTGATGAAGGTTTTGCACCCGTCAAAATGGCGTCGTTGCCAGGGACTTTGAAAGTTGTAAATATTTAACTTTTTTTTTTTTTAAGTAACTATTACTAATGATTATTTGTTTTATTTCTTTTCAGGTTTGTATCTCATTTGGAAAACCGTCGAATCAAAGAGGCCGCAAAAGCCGATTTGGGCCTTAACCCTTCGTGAGTACTTTTTAAGGCCTCTTCAGGTTGTGGGCAGCCCATATTGTGCTCTTGTTGGACCATCACAAATATGAGAAGTTCCAGCTGAGTAAGGGGCACTTTCAATGGTGTCTAGGCCCAAGTGAGCAATTGGGACCAAAATTGAGTTTCAAAGGGCTATAGACTATGCGAAAGCGCGATAGGGGTTTCGATCTTCGTAGCCCATTAAAACGAATCCCTACCAGCCCGTTCTACTTCGGCTTGGCCATTCAAGACTTCTGAATCCATAGAATTGCTTGTGTTGAGATGTCAACACCTTTGTCCTTATCATTACAGTTTACAACTTAAGATGTGAACTTGAGGGTGAATAAAACTTGGAATCATTAGTTTTGTTTATATTTCGTTACAAGTGTAGTTTTTGATAATGCAGACGTGTAGAGTCTTATGTGTTTATGGAAGCTCTTTTGTTTCTAACATGTGTCTTACTTTAATTTTAACTTTTGTAAATTGTATTTCATATCACTACCAAGTGCTTTGAATGTACATATGTCTTTCCCAAGCGAGCCATCAATCTTGGACGCAGTTTACTACTTCAACAAAGGAGAAATGTTCAGCAATATTCTTGTTTCTACCTCTTCTCGGGATCTCGGAACCAGAGGTCGAATCCTTGGCTCTGGTTCTTGTAACTGCACAAGTAACACAAAGTCAGGAGTCGGGATTGGGGTGGCCTAGTCTTCGACTCTCCGATGCTTAAGTTAGCGTTTAGTTGCTACTTGTATAGTACGGGAGTATGGGAGGAATAGTGAACTTACCTCTTTTGGAAATTCGTGCCTGTTTTATAGGCTAGCACTAGGGGTTTTGTTATCAGTTCCCGATGTGGGACTGTTTCATGGTGTTGTTCAGTCTCCCCCCTTTCGAGGGTGTTTAGCAGTTGTAAAGTGGGTCTGGCATGCACATTGTTGTTATGCCTCCACTCTTTGGGTGTCTATAGAGGTCTTGTTGGTGGTGTCTTGGCCTGAATGATCTCCGACGACTGGGTAATGACGCCATATTCTTGGCATGGCCAAGTGTTTTGGCTATGTATTAACAAGTCCCCAAGTCCCCAGTCCGAGAGAGCTCTTGGGTGGGGAGTTATTCTCAAGTGCCGAGTCCCCAAGTCCCCACGCGAGGGTCGCGAGGTGGCTGGGGTTGAGTTCCGAGAACTCTATTCAAGTCTTTTCGACATCTAGAGTTATGTTCCGAGAGCTCGATACGGGCCTTTTTCGCCATATCTCATGTGTATCATAAATGGCCAGTTTATGATGGACACGTGATCATTTATGTCGAGTTTAAGGTCGTAACGGTTCCTTTGATTGGGCTTTTTTTTTGTTTTTGTTTTTTTTTTTGTGCGTAATTTGCCCCGTACGATCGTGGTCGACGTGGCTGTTTCCTGACTATTGAGATGGGGAAGATCTGGACGGTCATGATTAATTTGGATGTCTATAAATAGGTCTGGAGGAAACAGAAGGAGGGAGTTTGTATTTCGAAAACAGAGGGACTAGGGCTAAAGGAGTGGTTTCAAATTTCTGGAGAGGTGCTTCGACGATCTGTGAAATCGAACCTGGGGAACATCCAATTTCATCCTCGATTGGTTGTGTGCGAGCGCTCGGCTGTTTGCAACCAGCTTCACTGCCACTACACATATCCAAGTTTTCGAGGTATGAACTTGTCAATTCCTATTCTGGGTTCTACTTTTGTTTTGTTTCGAATTAGTAGGGATTGTGCTGTGGTTTTCGTATCGTTTGCGATTTTGCTAGGAGAGTCTAGAGTAAGGGATTGGTTGGTTTGCTGTCGGGTTAGTTAGGGTTAAGATAGCGAGAGTTTAACATGTGAGGATGTAAGGCATGACAGATCCGGTGTGGGTGTCCAGTGAGAAGATTGTTGTTGTCTCTAGCTCGCCTGATCCTGATTCGGACACCTTGCACCGGTGGGAGGAGGAATTGGATTATCTTATGGCGGAGGTTGAACTTGATTTAGGGGAGGGCATTCCTGTTACGAATGCTAGGTCTCACGTGTCCTCGTCTGACCCTCTCTTAGTATGGCGAGATCTTGGGAGGCTGACGACTCATTCTGGGATCGTCTTGGCGAGAGTATGACACCGTCAGAGCTAAAAGCACTTAGGCAGAATTGAAGTATTCCGGATGAGGTCTTGTTACGACCTCTTTCCAAGGGCATTAATTTTTGGGATCCCCTGGACAACTTTACGTTGGTGTATGAGTATCAATTAAGATGAGGGTTGATGTTCCAGCTACCTCCGTTTGTGCAATACACCCTGGGAGGTCTGTACATTGCCCCGGGACAAGTTACCCCGAACATGTTGAGACAAATCTTGGGGACATGAGTGCTATTTCATTTACTTGGACAAGAGTTCCCCGATTTTGAGGAGTTCAACGCTTGTTGGCACATGGCATATTGCGCGAAGAAGGGTAGTTGGGGTTGCGTGATGATACGAATTACTCAAGTGTTACTACTAGTAGCGGAAATATTAGTAGTACTAAAACACTCAAGTAACGTAGGTCGAAGGAAATATATTCCTCTCTTATTATTGTGCAAAATGGTACAATAACTATTGTCTAATGCCTTCTCTCACAATAACTCTCTAGCTATCTCTGATTCGCTCTCTTCTAAACAGATGTTGTTTCTGTTTCACTCTGGTATCTAGAACTAAGCTAGGCACCTCTATTTATAGAGTCTAACTCTATAAATCCTTATCTAACTTGGAAACTACTCATTAACTAAGTTAGACAACTATTCATTTTCAAGCTAGAAAACTATGTACTTAACTAACTTGGAGAAGGAATCATTAATTCCTAAAAGCTAAAGGATACACCTGTATCACGTGACTTTGAAGTCCCGGGGGAAGTTCAAGATTTTGGTGGAAGACTTGCCCACCTCCAGGAACGAGAGTTGACGATAGAAGTGTTTCCTCGTCGGGGGGCAGTGGCAAGAGTGGCATGGACATCCCTTCTGGGTTCTCAGTAGGGGTGGGTTCAGTTTTGTTCGGTTCGGTTTTCACCTAAAACCGGAAACCAAACCGAATAAAAAATTCAGTTCGGTTCGGTTTGGTATTTTTTGAGACCTTGAACCGGAAACCAAACCAAACCATGGTTCGGTTCAGTTTCGGTTTTTTTTTCGGTTTTCCTTCTTTTTTAAAATAATTTTTCTTAAAATTTGTATGCTTTTGGCTTAGTAAAAAATTACCGTATTTTAAGTCCTTTTTTTTTTCTTCCATTACTTGTTTTTATAAGCACATATAATATATCAATAAAAATTTTAGCAATGATTCTTCAACAAACCAACAATTTATAAACCAAATAGATACTTTGAAAGTTTAATATTCAATAATTTCGAAAGTATTGGGAATTGACCAAACTAGCACACCATGAAACCATAATTTTAAAACTTCTAAGTTCATCTTGAACACAAAATATAGACTCCATAATTTAAAGTCCATCCAAATAAATTCCGAATTCTAAAGTTTAAAAGTCATAGATTTGAATAAAGAAGAGAAAAATAAATTAAATATTAGAGTCTATCATCTAAAGCTCGCAAGAATAAGGTCTTCGATTTTAGAGGTAACATATCACTCTCTATATTTCGCATACACGACACCTAAAACATTTCTATATATACATAAAACGAAAATAAAAAGCAAAATATTAGAAAAGACAAAAATATAATTATATAGAACATAAAACCTAAAATCATATTGTTGAAATCAAATATTTAATACGAAAATAAAGACAAAAAACGACGTCGTTTTAGAGAGATTTGGTTTTTCGGTTCGGTTTGGTTTTTCAAGGGCCGAAACCAAAACCAAACTAATTTGGTTCGGTTTGGTTTTCTTAATTCGGTTTGGTTTTTTCCGGTTTCGGTTTGGTTTTCGGCTCGGTTTTTTCAGTTTTCGGTTTCAAAATTCCACCCCTAGTTCCCAGGGCCTTCCAAAAAATAGGTATCGTGTTTTGTTACTGTTTGTACTGTCCTGCTTTACTTGGCTCAAATGGCGTATAACATGCGTCATCGCTCCCGCGACATCCATGCCTTGGAGGAGGTGGATCCTTTGGCTAGCGTGGCTCTCGCCAAGGAGAAGTTGACTCGGGTAAGTGTACATAATGTTCAATTTGCTCCTCTTCGTTCCCTGGGTTTTTGCTTATGCTTTTGGCTTTTATCTGCAGGCGACGCTGCTTATGTATGCTGCAAGTGAGAGGGCTGTTACCCACTTGCAGGTGGATGCTGACACTAAATGTCAACAGCTGAGGGAGGAAGAAGAAAACAACTGCGCCCTCTCGCAACGTCTAGAGCAGTTGGAGCAGGATGCTGCTGTCTTCTGAGACCAAGCTGCTGAACTCTGGGAAGGAGGTTGCTGAGCTGAAGGAGGCTATGCAAGAGAAGGACAAGTAAGTGGAAGCTAGGGAGGTGGCTGCTGCCAAGGTGGTATCTTTGGAAGCTGAGGTGGCGAGATTGAACCATGCCTTGGCGGAGCAAGAGAGGGCTTGGAAGTTGAAGTGTGCAAGGGCTGGCGGGGTTGGGGAGAGAGTGTTCCGAGAGAGCGACATGCATAAGCAGCAGTTAAGAACCGCTTATAACTAGGGACAGGATGAGCTGAGCAAGACTGGCTGCCAAGCTGGCTGGATAACTGAGGCGGCCATGCGCAAATGGTATGCCGAGAGGGATGCAGCGAAGAAGGCTTGGGAGCAGATGACGCTAGAGCAGAGGAAGCAAGCCGAGATCTCACGGTTGCTAGCTAAGCAGCACGAGGTCTGGCGTGCTACATCCTTTGCTGCGCCAAAGGAAGCTCTTGCTATGGGCACACCTCGGCCTCTTGCAACGGTTGCTGCTTCTCCATTAAGGGCTCCGCGTCTCGAGGGGTCCCCTTCCACTCAAGTGGCGGTGTCTCAGGTTGCATCCTCTGTTATTGAACCCCCTAACCCTTGAGCACCTGGACTTGTGGCGCCGCCACGTACTGAAGTGCAAAAGATTCCCGCGAGCAAGTCCCTTGTCACTGAAGTGCAACAGGTGAGCTTTCTGGTGCGTCCTAATGTTTCAGTGAGGCCTCCACCTGAGTCACGTGACCGTTCTAAGCATGCTTATGGGCAGAGGGTTTCAGTGAACATTAGCCAAAGTCGCGGACGTGGTAGCGGTTCAAAGAATGGCGGGAGCGTGAACAAGTCAAGTGGTGCATCTTCCGGGGAGAAATGATTGTTTTGCCTTTGTAATTTTGCTATTTCTATTAGGTTTCAGTTTCTTGTTTGCTTTTGAAACAATATTGGTGGCGTGGTTAGCCATTTGAACAATTTGTAGTTTATGAATTGCTTGGGAGTCCAGGTTGATACTTGGCGTTATTACTCTTTCATTTAAAGGAATGTGTTCGTTTGTGGTTCATCTTTGCTTGTTGTTTTGTTCTGTGTTCTTGGCACGGTATGTTAAAAAAAAAATTGGAGAAAACATAGCATCTTCATTTAGGATAGGCCGCTAATCGGCAAGGTGTACATTTGATTTGGGCTGCTACCGGGCTAAAGTACACAAAATAATGAAGTGCTAGCTGCCATGTTTGCTTTCGAGTGTTGATAATTTAAACAGGGTAGAGGTGGACGTGGCGAGCATTCCAAGGGCGGGGTAGTACTCGGCCATCAATGTCCCGGAGATAGAATGTAGCTGGTCCTAGGGCATTGACTATCTCGAGTGGGGTGGGGAATGACTTCCTTCATGACCCAATCACCTACCTTTAGGGGGCGGGAGACAACTTTCTTGTTGTAGTGTTGAGCAATCTTCTGTTTGTAGTTGACATTCTTGAGGTGTGCCCTGTCTCGGCCCTCCTCCAGGAGGTCCATGTTAAGTCTTAACCCCGTGACGTTTGTCTCGGGATCGTATGCCGTGACACGTTCACTCAGGACCTCCATTTCCATAGGAATCATTGCCTCGGTGCCATAGGACAACAGGTATGGGGATTCACTTGTAGCTGTTGTTGGGGTGGTACGAAGTGTCTAGAGGACATCTGGGAGCTTGGCAGCCTATAACCCTTTGGCATCTTCCAGGTGTTTCTTCAAGTTTTGCTTGATGAGCTTGTTTATGGCTTCCACTTGGCCATTGGTTTGAGGGTGTGCTGGGGAGGCGTAGAAGATTGTGGTTCCTTACTTGGACAAGAATTCCCTGAATGTGCCATTGTCGAATTGTGTCCCATTATACGTGATGATGGCCTGTGGTACCCCAAACCGGCAGTATAAATTACGCCATAAGAAGTTTATCACCTTTTCAGTTGTGATTGTGGCAAGGGGTTCTACCTCTATCCACTTCGTGTTATAGTCTACAACGACAATTGCAAATTTGAGTTGTCCCGGAGCTATGGGTAGCCGTCCCACGAAATCGAGTCCCCACTGACTGAAAGGGACTGGGGAAATGATGACAGAACAGTGGTACTGGAGGATGATGGGCAAAATTTGCAAATTTGTGGCATTGAAGGCATGCTTGGACAACTGTCTTTGCATCTTGCTCTAATTTTGTTCAATAATATCTAGCTCTGAGTGCCTTGAACATGAGGTTTCGAGCACCTGCATGGTTTCCACAAACCCCACTATAAAGTGACTTCAACACTTTATGCCCCTCCTCTGTGGGCAAGCACTTTAGGAAGCGCCATGACTGACCACGACGGTATAGCTTACCGTCTCGGAGTAGGTAGAGTGAAGCCTTATGGCGCAACCGCTGCGCTTCTCTTTTGTCTTGGGGTAAGGTACCATAGAGAGGAAAGCCACATATGGGTCCATCCATGAGGGCTGGTTGGTTGTCTCGAGGGCGAAGATCTCTAAATAAGCTTTCAAGATGCTTGGCTTGTCCAAGACTTCGATGTGCACATCTGGTGGCGTGGACTAGGGAGGGGCTGTGGCGAGTCTCGCAAGAGCATCTGCCTTGGAGTTCTTGGCTCTAGGGATTTGCTTGAGTTTGTAAGATGTGAAGTGTTACAAGAGGGTGTTGCTAGACTTTTGTAGGATCCTAGGGTATTCTGGTTGGCCTTGAAGTCTCCTGTTACTTGATTGACCACAAGCTGAGAATCACTGAATATGTGAATATGGAGGGCTCCGAGTTCTCAACAGAGTTGAATGCCAGCTACGAGAGCCTCGTATTCAGCTATGTTGTTGGATTCTTTGAACTCAAACCGGAGAGCATACTCATATGAATGTCCCTCTAGGTCTGTGATGATTATTCTTGCTCCATTGAGCCTGTTGTTTGAGGATCCATCAACATGGAGTTCCCAGATAGAGTCCCTGGGGGGGGCGTCGTCATTTGGGTTGCCATGATCCAGGGGAATGAACTCAGCAATGAAATCTGCAGCTGCCTGTCCTTTTATTGCTGTTCTTGGCTTGAAATGTATGTCAAACTCTCCTAGTTCAATTGCCCATTTGACCATGCGTCCTGAAGTTTCAGGCTTTTGTAGTATTTGGCGCAAGGGATGATTGGTTAGGACATGGATTGTGTGAGCTTGAAAATATTGCCGGAGCTTCCGTGCTGTAGTGATGAGAGCTAGGGCCAGTTTCTCAATGTTAGGGTAGCGGGTCTCGGGATCCGCAAACCCTCTACCATAGTAATATACAGGGAGCTCATTATTATGTTCATGTCGCGTGAGAGCAGCGCTGATGGCCGTGGCGGAAACAACCAAATACAAGTAAAGCACTTCTCCTAGGATAGGCTTGGAGAGGAGAGGGACTCCTGCAAGATAAGCTTTTATGTTATTGAAGGCATCATCATGTTCTGGGCCTCACGTGACGTTTTCTTTATACTGGGATTTCAGCAATTGAAAGAATGGGTTGCATTTGTCTGTGAGGCAGGAAATGAAACGAGCCAAGGCTACCAAGCGTCCCGTGAAGCACTAGACCTCGTTCCGGGTTGTCGGGACAGTCATGTCTAGTATGGTTTGTACTTTTTTTGGGTTAGCTTCAATTCCTCTTTCACTTACCATGAAACCCAAAAAATTTCCTCCACCAACAGCTAAGATACACTTTTGTGGGTTGAGGCGCATCCCATGAGCCAAAAGTTTCGTGAAAACCTTGTCTAAGTTGGCAATGTGGCCATCATTCGTTTTGCTCTTGACCAACATGTCATCCACGTAGACTTCCATGACTTCCCCAATTTCCTCTTCAAACATGGCATTGACTAGCCTCTGATATGTTGCTCCCGCGTTCTTGAGGCCAAAGGGCATGACCCCGTAACAAAAGTAGTGTGTTCCTAATCCGTGGGGTGCATTTTGATTTAGTTATATCCCGAATAGGCATCCAGAAAGCTAAGCATCTTGTAGCCAGTTGTGGAATCAACCAACTGGTCAATCCGTGGCAAGGGGAAGCTATCCATGGGGCATGCTTTGTTGAGGTTATTGTAGTCAACACACATTCGCCACTTGTCATTAGGCTTGGGGACCATGACTACATTGGAGACCCATGTTGGGTAGGAAACCTCACGTATAAACTTAATCTCTTTTAGCCGCTAAACCTCAGCTTGGATGGCTCGATATTTCTCCATATTACAGGCACGCCTTTTTTGTTTGACAAGGGGATAGTCTTTGAGGATATTGAGCTTGTGTGTAATGACTTTAGGGGAGATGTCTAGCATGTCGGTATAAGACCAAGCAAAAACTGCTTGCTTATCTTGGAGGAAAGTAATGAGCTTTTGGCAGAGTTCCCGGTCAAGGTTTGTGCCGATGCGGACTTTCTTTTGCGGAGCACTGGGTGACAGAGAAACCCATTCTGTTTCTTCTGCTGGGTTAGGTCTCGAGACTTGCTTCTTCTTTTCTTTCCTATCAGGGTCATCCCTAGGATCATCAATGGGTTTCGAAGGGCTGAGTGGCAACATCTCATAGGCACCACGCCCCTGCTGGATGACATTAAGGTGGAAATGTTTAATGGCTGCCCTGTCCCCTTGGATTGTGAGTATGCCTCCCGGGGTAGGCACTTTCATGAGTAGCATGCGGCCTATAATGAAGCATTGTAGTCCCCAGATGATGTCGCGACCCAAGATGAGGTTATAGGATGAAGGACAATCGACTATGAGGAAGTGTGCAGTGATGGACGCACTATAGGGATTGGTCCCAACTGAAACTGTCAAGCGGTCTGAGCCTAAGGGTTGTACAATCTCTTCGGAGAAGCTGACAAGGGGATCATGATTATTGTATAACTTAGCCCGGTCACGCCGGAATCCTCTGTAGCAATCTGCAAACATTACACTAACTGCTACTCCTGTGTCCACAAGGGCTCTGTGGCACATGTAGTGATCCACCTGGACATTGATTATGAAGGGTTCATTGTGATGGCAATTTATTGTATCGTGTTGCCCGCTGAGGCTTTTTTGGATATTTGCTCTTAGGTGGCGGGGGAATGAGATCTTTGTGTTTGGCCCATATATCTTCGTATGTAGTGGTCAGGGCTGTGTGGACCTCGTAACGAGGTGGCAGGGAAGAGCAACGTTGCTGCTATTGGGGGTTCTGCTCTCGGGACCGATAAGGATGGTCCCGGCCTCGCTGCCCACCGTGGCGACAGTCTGAACCGCGTCCTTGGTTGTTATCTCGGGAGCTGCCATGTTGCTTGCCCTTGTCTGGCCCTCTATCATAATGCTCATACTTCTGCTGGGACTGTTGTTTTGGAGGTGGGGCTGGGAGTGCTAATATGGTGGGGTGGGAATGCCCAAATGTGGCTCGGCACGTGCCCAACGGACAGCAAGGTCCATTAAGGCGTCATATGACCTAGGGGGATTTCTGTTTATCTCCATCAGAAAGTTGTCGGGGAGCAAAGCTTGGTGAAAAGCCTGTTCAGCAACTCGAGGCTCCAAGTTGTGACAGTGTGCCGTGGCTGATTGCCATCAGGACAGTAACTAATGGAGTCTTTCACCTTCTTTTTTCTTGATGTGGAACAAGGCATCCACACTACGGTAAATGCTGGCATGGAGTATGAAACGGTTGAGGAAGCGTTCCGAGAGCTGATCAAAATTATCAATGGAGTTGGGTGGCAGGTTGAGGAACCAGCTGAGTGCTTCATCTGAGAGGGTTTCCTGGAAGGCATGACAAGCCATGGCATCTATGTATCGAGTGGAACTACACAACAAAAGGAATGTTTCGAGATGGAGATGATACTTGTCCACTTTGAAAGGCTTGGCCTCGGGTGGCCTCTTTTCCATTTGCACCCGTGGCTTAAAGGGACTGGGGCGATGTCCATATCCCCAGAATAGAGGTCGCTGGCTCCCGTGACTTTCAACGCCATCTGTTCGTGAAGCTAGCTGAGTGATAGAATTGCTGAGATGGAGGAGAAGTCGGGTTTGCATGTCGAGAGGTGGGTTTGCAGTGTTAGTACAAGTGGAGGTGGGATTGGGGACTGGTGGATCAGATGGGTCAGGCTGGTTTATCAGGGGAATGGATTCATTCGTGACCATGGATGGTTGGGGAGCTGAGAGTGGAAAGGATGGGTGGGTGAGTGGATGAGTGACATAAATAATCTGGTTGGGGCCTCCCAGGATCATGGAACTATTGTGTCCTTGGTTAAGAAAGAGGGATGTCAGGGTGGGGTCTGGGGTGCTAGTGGTCCTTGTCGCCCGTTCTAGGGTGTCATTATAGTTGTTGTGGTGGTCCAGAGTGGCTTGGAGTAGGAATTGTTCCTTTTCTAGCTCAGTTATGCGTACCCGGTATGCTTCCGCTTCTGCTCTTTCCTTAGCTGTCTGTTCTCGGAACAGATGGAAATCTTTTTTCAAAATTTCAAGGGCTGTGGTGGCATCGGGGTGGTTAATAGGGGCCGCGGTTGCGGTAGCGGTAGCTTGGTTAAGGGATGTGTCTCCAGATTGGAATAGTTCTTTTTCTATCTGAGTGCCGGGTTCATTTGGGTCATCCACAATTTCCACCATCTTTCCAAGTCAAATGGGAGTTCCACAAGAGGGCCCCTCCTTGGCTCCGGTTCCTGTAACTACACAAGTAACATAGCGTCAGGAGTCGGGACTGGGGTGGCCTAGTCTTCGACTCTCCTATGCTTAAGTTAGTGTTTAGTTGCTACTTGTATAGTACAGGAGTATGGGAGGAATAGTGAACTTACCTCTTTTAGAAGTTCGTGCCTGTTTTATAGGCTAGCACTGGAGGTTTTGTTATCAGTTCCTGATGTGGGACTGTTTCATGGTGTTGTTCAGTCTCCCCCCTTTCGGGGGTGTTTAGCGGTTGCAAAGTGGGTCTGGCATGCACATTGTTGTTATGCCTCCACTCTTTGGGTGTCTATAGAGGTCTTGTTAGTGGTGTCTTGGCCTGAATAATCTTCGGCGACTGGGTAATGACGCCATATTCTCGGCATGACCAAGTGTTTTGGTTATGTATTAACAATTCTCAAGGTGGTGCCAACGTTTGATGGGACTGGAAACTGGGATACAATAGCTCACCTTATGCATGTGGACAACAGTTGTGAGCTCATGGTACCAAAGGATCCCGATGTGGAGACCGTGGCTGTCAACATTTTTCAACAACACTTGAAAGGGGCAGCAATGAAATGGCTTGTCGACGTGCTAGATCATGACACCACCACTTGGGATGCATGCAAGGAGAGCTTTTTGAAGAAATTCACTACCGGAGGAAGAGCTACAAAGAACAACATCCAGCATGTGGCAGCAGTAGAAGTGCGACCGGCATGAAGAGAGGAATGGCCGCGCCATCTATGTTGATGAAAGAACTGTGCTAGCCTATTCTCCACTGGATTCCGCAACTTGTGCCAAAGATTGGGTGAACAACCTTGATGAGGACTTCCTTGATCACAAGCTGGGGAATCTAGTGGAGAATAAAACTTCCTTGAATTTCCATGGCTTCCATAGCTGTAAATGGAGTCATTGTTGGAATCTTCCTCTGGTTCTTCGTCGGAAACCAGCATAGACGTCTTTCCATTTTGAGCATCTTGTGGGTTAGGTTCATTCTCAAAGTAGCCGCCAAATACCTCATCAAAGACTCCATTCAATTTAGAGCTCATGTCATTCACTTTCTTGTTGAGCTGGCTTATGGACTCAAAGATGATGACTTGCTCTTTTTAAGATCTTCAGTGAGTGCAAGCAACTTCTTCATTTGTTCCTCCTTCGTCTTAGCAATCAATTTGTGGGGAGGGATGAGGTGGGCCGATTCTGGTGATGGTGTCTCCATTTTAGGAAGTAGAGAGGGTTGAGGAAAGCTTGCCGGATTTGGGGCTGGGCTTCTTCATCACCGGTAAGACCTTTTGAGGCTGGGCTGGTGCGATTCTTTCTTCACAGAAATGGCGCGGCCATTCCTCTCTTCATGCCGGTCGCACTTCTACCGCTGCCACATGCTCAATGTCGTTCTTTGTAGCTACTCCTCCGGTAGTGAATTTGTAATATCCCACATCGGCCAAACGGAGAGGGGTTATGTGCTGTATATGTACATGCCCACCTCCAATCTAACACGAGGCCTTTTGGTGGTTCAGCGGCTTCGGAGGGGATGGGTACTCCGAGGTTAAGCATGTTTGTCACATCCCGACCCTTATATTTTTACCTTATTTACTAGCGTGATTATAATAAGAATTTTACCGTCTCGATCATTGAGTAAATAGTTTAATTGGTCCCTAGAGGGGTTTCGGGGACGATTATGTGCGGAGGATTATTCGTATGAGGAAAATACGACGATGGTAAAAATAGTAAATTTTAGCTAGTAAAAGGTAATTTTTATTCGGGTATTATTTTTTCGGGGTGTTAAATTTTGGAATTTTGGGTTAAAAGGAGAGTTGGGTCGGCTGGGCCGAGCCCAACCCATTTCTTCTTCTTTTCCCTTTCTCTCTCTCTCCCTCCCGTTTTTCTCTCTTCCCACCCGAGTTTTTTCTCCCTCCACCCGGAAAAATTCGCCACTGCAGCCCGCCGCCGTCCGGCCACCAGCTGCCGCCGCTCCAGCCCAGATCGGACCCCCGT
>NC_020493.1:15331177-15331810 GCF_000184155.1 Fragaria vesca subsp. vesca | reverse complement strand
GTTAGGCTTGGATTGGTGTTTGTGCTAGTTATGAAAGTTGTAGAGCTTGATGAGAGGAAGATGCTGTTAAAATTTCATAGGTTTTGGAGGTCGCCGGAATTGACCTCCGGCCGCCGCTGCCGGCGGAGCCGCCGGCGGCGCCGCCGCTGTTTTGGGAAATTTTATGGTTTTTGATGTAGAATATTAAGGGGATATTATTGAAGTGAATTATGGAATTTTTGGATGAGTTTTGGATAGGTTTATGAATTTCCGAAGTGTGGTATTTTTGGCGGGTAATTAATGTAGAATCCGGCCGTTGGATTTAAGTCGTATTTTGGAGAGGTTGTATTTACGACTGTGGAGTATGATATTTAAGTTCGGATCGTCCGATGTAAGAATATCGAAGTTAGGCAATAATGAGCGTAATTATGGCTCTCGAGTAATTTTGCCTATTTTGATTAAATATTGGATTATTGGTTGGGAAATTAATATTATATTTGGAACAGGACGTGAAGAGGCTCGAGCAGACGAGACCCCAGATTGACATCAGGCTTAGGCCTAATTCGTGAGTGGACTTTTATTTGAAATAATATGCATGCTATGGTTCATGATTGAACATTTCCTTTTGTTGGAGTTTTACCGTCAATTAATTTT
>NC_020493.1:15325220-15330637 GCF_000184155.1 Fragaria vesca subsp. vesca | reverse complement strand
ATTTTGTCCACTCACTCTAACGTTATTAAATGTTCCCCTGGGCCCTTCGTTTTAAATTGCCCAGTCTGCAGAGTTCGGGTTGGATCTAGTAGGAGACGAGGCATAGTCACCCGCTTTTCGGCTAGTTTTCATCAGTAGGTTACCTGTTCAACCTACTCGTGTTTTCTTGCTTCCGCTTGTGTTTAGTAGCTCTGAATACTTTAGAATTTTTGTATATTATGTGATGTTCAGAAGTGTAATATGAAATTTTCGAGTTAGGGTTGTCCATCTACAAGGGAGATTTTCTTAATCTTTTCAGTAAATTTTCCTTGGAGGTGGTCCCCGCACGACTTATTCTGGGTTTCAGGGTGAAATTCGGGGTGGGTCGTGTCAATGTTGATGCTAGAGCAATCCCAGGATGGGTGACCTCCTGGGAAGCTGCTCCTGAGCTGCCGGAAACAAAACCGTGAGGGCCGTTGGGCCCAAAGCGGACAATATGCGTGTTACGGCGGAATGGGTCCTGGGGTGTGACAGAATTTCTTCAAAAAGCTCTCCTTGCATGCATCCCAAGTGGTGGTGTCATGATCTAGCATGTCGACAAGCCATTTCATTGCTGCCCCTTCCAAGCGTCGTTGAAAAATGTTGACAACCACGGTCTCCACATCGAGCTCCTTTGGTACCATGAGCTCACAGCCTCACACATGTTGTCCACATGCGTAAGGTGAGCTGTTGCATCCCAGTTTCCAGTCCCATTAAACATTGGCACCACCTTGAGAATATTGCTGAACATTTCACCTTTGTTGAAGTAGTAAACTGTGTCCAAGATTGATGGCTCGCTTGGGAAAGACATCTGTACATTCAAAGCACTTGTTAGTGATATGAAATATAATTTACAAAAGTTAAAATTACAGACACATGTTAGAAACAAAAGAGCTTCCATAAACATATAAGACTCTATACGTCTACATTATCCAAAACTACACTTATAACAAAATTTATACAAAACTAATGATTCCAAGTTTTATTCACCCTCAAGTTCACATCTCAAATTGTAAACCGTAATGATAGGAACAAAGGCGTTGACATCTAAACACAAGCAATTTTGTGGTTTCAAAAGGCTTGAATGGCTAGGCCGAAGTGGAACGGGCTGGTAGGGTTTCATTGTAATGGGCTACGAAGGTCGAAATCCCTATCGCGCTTTCGCACAGTCTATAGCCCTTTGAAACCCAATTTTGGTCCCAGTTGCTCACTCGGGCCTAGACACTATTCAAAGTGCCCCTTACTCAGCTAGGGACTTCTCATATTTTTGATGGTCCAACAAGAGCACAATATGGGCCGCGCTCAACCTTGAGAGGCCCTAAAAAGTACTCACGAAGGGGTAAGTCCCAAACCAGCTTTTGCGGCCTCTTTGATTTAACGGTTTACCAAATGAGATACAAACCTGAAAAGAAAAAAATAAACTATCATTCGTAAAAATTATTTAAGAAGAAGTTAAATATTTACAACTAACAAAAACCGTAGGAGACTTTCAAAGTCCCCGACAACGGCGCCAAAATTGTCAGACACCGAAACCGGAGTGCGACAATTAAGAACCCTTTTTGACAATTGTAGCATAAGCAAATACGGTTTGATCAATCCAGGGACTTTAGAGTGCTCCTGCATGAACGAAACTAATACATATTAATATCTCATTAAGGATTTATTTACAGAATATTTACACCATGCCAATTACATTTACATGATTTAAGGGGGAATTTAAAGGGTTGGTTTTTATCTAACGTTCGTAAAAACATGAAATAAATTATATAGAAATGATCGATTCATTCAACATCGCAAACAGAGATAAACTCGAATCCTAACCACACATCAAGATCACGTTTCATTGCCAACAATCCAATTATCATGCATGTTCTTAACAAAAGAAACAATCTCGGAACACACGCCTGAAGAGGACATGCATTCCTTTAATTCTACTTACTTTATCTCCTAAGCACAGAGAAGTCTAGAACTCAGAATATTTCATGTAAATTGCTGCATTCAATACTGAAGAGTACTTGTCCACAATAAACACGAATCATTAAGAATTATAGTATTGAGATTAAACAATAACACATATTCGAGAAGTCATAACATGCATTTGCTGTAGTTTATGTTTTCAACTATTATTACATAGTTTCCACAACATCGAGAAACATACTCACCTGAAGAAGATAATCACGAATCATGACAATAGCTAGCATGCATTCTAACTCGTTTATTTAAACAAAAACACAGACTTTCAATCATCAAGACTCACAACATCGGATCGCAAGAAAATCATGAACGAAACATCAACATGCTTAATAAAATTCTGAATCTATTGAATACAAGAACAAGCAAAACATGCTTCCAATTCCTAAATTGAACATACGAAACATACTTTTATTAAGTTTGTAAAGTAAATCAAAACAAAGCAAATGTAACTTTTACACTTACTCAAATCTCCAAGGAGGCTTGTTGATGTCAAAAGGATGCTCGGCTTCAATGCTTTATGTTTCCAACGCTTCTGCCTTCGTGGAGAAGTCGTTCAAGGCTTAGCAAGGGAGGATGAACTCGGCAAGGAGGAAAAGAAGGGCTGCTGCTGCTCTCATATCTCTATGGTTTTTAACGTGAATGAATGATACTCAAAATGTTGATCTTTACTCCCTTTTATAATGGTTTGGCCAAACCCTAGGTCTTCTCCAAGCCCTTGATTGTTTTCTGATCCAACGGCCTTGAAATATTGCACCGAATCTTGATTGAAATCCCCATAAAATATCTTGCAAAATAATGCTTCGAATGAAGCTTCAATGGGGACTAGGTGCGTGTCTTGATCTCAAAAGAAAATCACGGCAAAGAAGATTCTTCCTTATTCTGTCACCAATCAAGTCTTTGATGAAAATCTTAAATTCCTTCCTTTCTTGGTGCACAATTAGGGTTCCTGCAAGAGAAGGTGAATCAAATTATAGAAAATGACATCCCACTATCCTAAATAGTTGCATAAAACAGAAAAATCACCTTTCAACAGATTTAAACAAATAAGGACATAACCCCAGGCTCACAGTGTATAGTAACACGCCCTGTCAGCAATTTTTTTAAGCAAAATGCCCAAAAAACCAATCTTTTCTAAAATATATACAAAACTGTCACTGCCCCAACCAAAAATACCCTAACAAAAAATATCCTCTCTCTTTCTCCGATTTGTCATATTTTAGATCTCTCTCTGACACGACCCACCTCGAATTTCACCCTGAAACCCGGAGTAAGTCGTGCGGGGGCCACCTCCAAGGAAAATTTACCGTAAAAATTGATAAAACCTCCCTTGAAAATGGACAACCCTAACTCGAAAAATTAAAGTTTACACTCTTATTACAGCACGTCCAAACGTCACATAATTATCCAGCTAAAAACAGCAAATCTTATCTTTCAGAAATTCTAAACATGAAATCAACCGACCGAGCACACTACCGAAATAATATACAATAATCCCAAAGTATTCAGAGCTACTAGACACTAGCGGAAGCAAGAAAACAGTAGTAGGTTAAACAGGTAACCTACTGATGAAAACTGGCGGAAAAACTGGTGACTATGCCTCGCCTCCTACTAGATCCAACCCGAACTCTGCAGACTGGGCATTTTAAAACAAAGAGCCCAGGGGAAGACATTTGGAACCCGTTAGGGTGAGTGGAAAAAAATAAATTTTAAAAGAAAATAAATCTTTATGCTTCCCAAATTAACTTCTGAGGAAAAATAATTAACAGCATGCAACAAGCTCAAAAGCTTTTAAAAATTTACCGAATTTACCGAAACGCGCTAGTCACCAACACTTCAAAAATAAGAACCTCTCAGGCTAACATAAAATATGTATGTATTACACTCGTCATATCCCTTGTATGAATTTTCTTGAAACAACAAAGACAAATAGAAAATTCACACAAGGCTACGACGCTTGCGTCTAACGCTCACGTCGCACCATAATGGCATTTTACCTCATTATAGTGGAAAAGACGGTGTATAAATATATATATATACGCGCATATCCCCTATATAAATTATTATATTTATATAGGGCTACGACAATTGCGTCTAACGCTCACGTCGCACCATAATGGAATTTTACCTCAGTATGGTGGAAAAGCATGTATAGCTAGCTAGCATTCCCTCATATACATATTATTCTCATAATCATCCAAATATGGATATATATACATACTCACCGAAATTTTCAATTTCGGTTATTCTCTAACCACATAAATTATTTCGCATGCACATTATTTAAAATAAAAGTCCACTCACAAATTAGGCCTAAGCCTGATGTCGATCTGGGGCCTCGTCAGCTCGAGCCTCCTCACGACCTGTTCCAAAAATAATATTAATTTCCCAGTCCGAAATTCCAATATTTACGCAAAATAGGCAAAATTAACCGAGAGCCATAAACACGCTCGTCATTGCCTAACTTCGAAATGGTCCACATTTCAACTCTAGAACCAGCAGCCGTAACTACACCTTCCCACAGTTTAAACAACTTTAATCTAACGGCCGGATTCTACATTAAATCACCGCTAAAATACCAAACTTAGGAAATTCACCAACCTATCCAAAACTCATCCAAAAATTCCATAATTTACATCAATATACTCCCCTTAAAATTCCACATTTAAAACCATAAAAATCTCCCAAACAGCAGCGGCTCCGCCGGCAGCGGCGGCCGGATGCCGATTCCGGCGACCTCCAATGCTTATGAAATTTTGACAGAATAATCCTCTCATCATGCTCTACAACTCTCTTAACTAGCACAAACACCAATTCCAAGCCTAACTAGGGTAATCGACTAAAAACATCCTAAAAGCCCTAGAAATTTTAACTTCACATTTCTCCTTACCTAGCTCAAGAGAGGGTGAGCTCTTTGGAGGGGTTGCTGCACGGGAGGAGGGCTACAAAACGAGCTAAGGATCGCCGGTTTTGGTGGCCGGAGGAGGGAGTTCCGGCAAAGGATAGTCTGGTGTCTCCGGAGGGAAAACTCCCGCTCAGCGGCGTTACCGGCGGGGGCACTAGGCCGGGAAGGGAGAGGAGGTGGCGGGGCTCCGAACTGGCCTAGAGCGGCGGCCGGTGGCTGGCCGGACGGCGGCAGACGTTGGCTGAACGATCCGGCAGGGAAGAAGACTCGGGGGAGGGGAAAACGGGAGAGAAGAGAGGGAAATGGGTTGGGCCTTTCCAACCGGTCCAACTCCACCATTATATCCAACTCCCAAAAAAAAAAAAAACACCCCAAAAAATAATACCCTAATAAAAATTACCTTTTACTAGCTAAAATTTACCATTTTTACCGTCGCCATACTTCCTCCCACGAATAATCCTCCGCACATAATCGTCCCCGAAACCCCTCTAGGGACCAATTAAACTATTACCTCAATGACGGA
>NC_020493.1:15320068-15325200 GCF_000184155.1 Fragaria vesca subsp. vesca | reverse complement strand
CTCTCTCTCTCTCTCTCTCTCTCTCTCTCTCTCTCTCTCTCTCTCTCTCTCTCTCTCTCTCTCTCTCTCTCTCTCTCTCTCTCTCTCCAACAGCAAAAAGAAGCGTCGACGCCGTCACCTCAATGCTCAACGATGGCCAGCACCGCGGCGCTCACAGACAGCCGACGCTTGAAGCCTGACCGATTCTCGACGCTTGTCAATCGACGATGACTTCTGATGGTCGACGATGAAGATTTCTGACGATCGATGACGATGACTTCTGATGATGGAGGTCAACGACACCTGAAGCTTGACAATGTCGGACGTGGGAAGCTCGACGACGGATGTTGGCCACTTGACGACAAACGTTGGCCACTCGAGGATGGACGTTGGACACTCGACGATGAAGCCTCGCCTTCATTCTCTACAATGGATCTGAAAATGTTTTGTGTTACACAAAAATTGTGGTACTCTACTCCAATTCGTTTTCGAGTATGGGGAGAGGCTGGGTTTAGGATTTGGAAGAGAAGGTGAGTGAATTGGGGGTTAGGGATTTGAAAGGTGATGAAGGCAAAATTAAGGTGAGAAAGAGTGGAATTCACTTAGAACCAGAAGTGAAATCGGTTTGGATCTTAGTGATTTAGAAATGTTGTCAATGTCTATGAGGTGATGATATTGGATGGATGAATGCGTAGAACTGTAGAATTGGATGAGACTCAGTCTTCATGTAGTAGCAGAATCTTGAAAAACATGAGTACAGTAACATAACTACAACAAGAGTACAACGAGTGTAATAGCAAAAAAAAAAACGAGTAAGAGTGCTCTACAATAGCAGAGACCATGACGAGTGATGTAGTAGAACCGAACAGTAGCATAATTCATAAATGAACTTTCCCTATCAATAGTAGCAGTCATAAATGAATTTTTCTGTCAATACTGCATTTACTGAACCTGGTACTACTGTCACACCCCGAATTTCAGACAAATAAAAATCCAAATTCAAGGCATGATAACAAAAATAAAAAGGTCATATAATACAGTCCAACGTTACATAACTTGAGAAGTCATGTAAAGGTCACGCTTCTAGACCTCTACGTCTCAATCTTGAAAATCCTCACCTACAAAATCAACATCTACACCATGGATTGGTGCACCGGGTTGTAAAACAACAAACCCGGTAAGCTTTAAATAGCTCGTATGAGTAAATCTACATTTAAGGACTCAACCCAACATCACATAAGATAAAACTGGTAATTCCTGCATTAGCAACTTGGTTCAGGAATTGCCTAAAAGCAAGAGAATTCAAAAGAGAGTAAATAAGAAAACACAAAAATTCACAATCAATCAAAATCATATATGAATCCTGCAAAAAGTGTAGTTCAGGAATTCCACTAAAAATCACACAATTAAGATTAAAGAATTTGCGTTGTCCAAAAAAAAGATTAAAGAATCTCCTGCAGATAATAAGGACAGTTCAGGAGATACTCATAGCAATGAATTTAAATGACAACACGTAAGAAAATCACACAATCATTTCTCCACCCTTACTTATGAGTTCGCCAACACTTAGTCATCCCCCATAAGTAACTAGACAAACATGTACTCATAGGTTCGTCAACACTTAGTCATCCCCTATGAAGTACCGACAGACAGACTAGAGCTCTAAACTAACTGTAACCAATCATCATGCCAAGACTTGGTTCCTGGTTCACTGACACCACCACGAAGGCTCTTAATCTAATGCACATAATCACCACTAAGGCACACAACCACAAGTAATGGTCACAATCACCACTAAGACACACAGCCACAACTAATGCTCACAATCACCAATAAAGCACACGGCCACCATTCAAGCATAATTCCTTTGACTTAGAACATTTAATAAGTCACAATTAGCTCAACTTAGACATCACAATAATACTCATCCAAATGACATATATTTCAACAAGGCATAAATAACCACATCAATAGAACCAACACAAGCAACACCTCATTATAATATACCATTTCACATAGAGATATATTTACACACATAGATATTCTCACAAGAATAATCTACCAAGAACTAACAATATGATGGTCACAAGAACCTTAAAAATAATCATTTAAATAGGAAAACTTGTTTTCTCTTACCTATGAGACGGGGGAAGGCTAGGCTTTTTAAAAATAATACATATAAATTAAAAACTTATTGTCCAGGTAAACATGTTATCCACTAATATTGTGACATGTGCAAAAAAAATTACAATTTTAAGGACCTTTTAATTATGTTATACGTGAGTTGTTCAAAAACTTGTAATGAATGTCGTAAATGTTATAATTACTCTGATTACCACTGTATTTGTCATTATATATGTAAATGTGGTATTTGTTGTAAAGTTCTAGTGAATGGTGTAATTTGCATGAAAAAATGATTGTAATTACATAAAAAAGAACAATTTTACAAGAATAAGGACTTCGGATATTTTATGTCCGGTTATCAATATTTACAATATTCGTTGTCACAAGAGGTAAACTTATCGTTCTTTTTGTAAAAAGATTCGTATTCCAAGTAAATATAAAAAATACGACTATAATTATCAATTATACCTCAGTTGTTGTAATTTATAGTAAAACACATTGTCTTATGAGTAATTACATCAATGACAACACAATTTACATAAAGTAAGCTATTAGTTACAAAATAAAAGACTTTATTACACAAACGATGAATCTTAGTCATTTACCATTTGTACATCAGTTTTACCACTATTACGACAATTTGTTGTCAAATTAGTAAAATGGTAGTCAAAATTGTAACTAAAAAAATTACTAGAAACACAAGCTTGATTACTACTTTTTGAACAATTCGTTGACTTATCGGGAAAATGGTTCTCAGTCAAAACCTTACTACGAAATCAACCTTGGTTACTACTTTTCACCTTAATTGTTGATAAACTTTGTAAAAACATCGTCATATAACTCAAAACTTCTTAAATGATAGTAATTACAATATAAGATCTAGATTACACGATAAAGGACTCAACGACAATTTACTCATATTATTAATATTTTACTAGTATAACAACACATTCGTTGTTTTATTTGTATACATGTTCTCTAAATTTGTTTGTTTACATATTTTACAAGATGCCTTTGAAGTACAATTACCAACCCTGTCCAGATTATGGCAATGAGGTCATGTACATGGCATTAAGCTTCTAATATTTGTTTTTCTGGGTTATGGCTCTATGATGAAGACATTAACATTTTTCTTCCCAGTTCAGTATCAGTGGAGGTGATACTGAACTCCATACTAATTACTAACCATTGTAGACCTGTTGCAGAATTATTTGAATTTCAAAGTATAACTATGTCTTCTATGAATTAGTAAATTAGGGTAGCCAAATCTGGGTTTTTGTCGTGTGAATACTTTATGAGTCAGAGTTCAATATCTAATGGCTAATGCTATGTAATTGTAGACTAGAGGATCTTGATCTGTAGTTAGTTCTTGACAGAGGGTTGGTGGCCCATGGGAATGATGGGACGGTTAATTGGTTATTGGTTGACAGAGTGTGCCTCACGACGGAGAAGTTTTTTTTTTTTTTTTTCTTAGCGGTTTAGCCTATTAAACATTCAAAACATCAGCTACTGTAGACGTGATCGTGCCTTCAAAATGCAATCCAAAACTAATCTTCTAGAGATGAAACAAAATCTCTCTATGGCCAGATATTGATGAAACACAATTCAAAACGCGGATTATGCCCTCAATCGCAAACGCAATTTAAGCTACCGGTAATCGAAATAGTCAAAGAATGATTTCGACCCCAGCGCAAATATATCTTCTTGTTGACGAACGAAACTAACAGAACGATGTCTTCTCTTTTGTTCATTATAATTTAGGGTTTTTCTAGCTAGATTTTGTTTTTTGTTTTTTTTATTATATTTTTCATATATAAGTTATAATTTCAAAAAGAAAAAAGAAAAAATTTACATTCTACCAGGTAAACAAGTTACCAATATTGAATAATCTAGGCCGTTAGATATATTCATAATTTTATTAAATCTAATGGTCAAGAATATTCAAAATAGTTGATGCATGCTATACATTAACTCACACTAGCTAGAATTTTCTTATGAGCCGTTGGCGATCAAACTCATATATTTTAAAACAAACAAAAACATAATTTTTAAATCATCATCATCATCATCATAATAACGATAAATAATTGGGTCCCAAAGTGAACCTTGGTGAGATTTTACTCACCTAAAATCCTGCTGCGTCTTCACAAGAAACTTAAAAGCCAAGCTCAAATATCAACTCCACAAGCTACCTATTTAACAAAATTAATAACCTTAGTAACCATTTGAACAAAAAGAACATTGCACCCTTAACAAACCTTAATCCAAAGGAGGACAACCTTCCAAGGTCGTTGAACTTAACAACCCATTACTGCTACTTCTAATTCCGAAATCCTAAACTTAAAACCTCTCACAAGTCTATGATTAAACATAGAGCCTAGCATGCAATCCTTGCTCAAAACCTAAAATTTCCACATCTCAACAAGCTCACAACAACAAGAGCTAGCTAACCATAGCAATTAAAGCTAGAAACACTGCCGGACGCGCTGCCACACGGCGGCGGAGAGTGAGCCACACGCGCCACCCCGAAACTTTCGAATTTGAGCAAACTCAAAACAACACACTTGAAGCATGAACCATGGTGAACAACTTTAATACCTGAAGGTTCAACCAGTTTGGCCGGAATTGGCCGGAAAGTGCCTTGTAACACCACCCCAAATACCAACTTCAAACCTGCAAATCTAGCGCCAAACTTGATCTTTAGGTCACCAAAGAGGTATAAACAACTCTAGAGGAAGGAGGAGAGCAAGACTCACCAAACCCTACCCTAAAGCGCCGTCGAAATTGCCGACTTTCCGATGAGACAACAGCAGCTCCGCCGCTTTGTGATGGAGTCTAGGCGGGGAGACAGCGAGCAATGCTGCCCCAGCCCCCAAGAGTAGAGAGGAGGTTCGTGCGAACCCAATGGGACCGGAAGCTTCCAATTTGATGGCCGGACAGAGGACAACCGTGTCAGAGAAAAAGAAGAGCGCACAGAGGGTCTGGAGAGAGAGAGAGAGAGAGAGAGAGAGAGAGAGAGANGNGANNNG
>NC_020493.1:15310776-15320055 GCF_000184155.1 Fragaria vesca subsp. vesca | reverse complement strand
GNANGAGAGAGAGAGAGAGGGCTTTTCTGAAAATTAGGGTTCCCTCTTTCTATTTATAAACTTTCCAAAATCGGAAACTAACTTCCTTTGACCGTAACGACATCCGTTTTACGTGTGCCACATATCTACGAACTCGTATCGCCAAACTCTACAACGTTCATGAAGGAAGTTTCTCGAGAAACAAATGAATAAAAAGTCAACTCTATAACCCTTAAAGAAAAAAGGAACCCTTTCGGGTAATTTATATGTCCAAACACCTCCACTCTTCCTTCGAACCTCAAAAACCCACTAACTTCTAACTCGAAAATTTTGAAATAAAAATAGAAACTAGTATCGAAATTCTGGTGTATTACAACTACACTAGCCGAACCAATAAAAACCTGCTAATACAGCACGTACTGAAAATAGTTGCTGCTACTACATTTGTTGAGCCACTAAAAACCTGTTACTACACTAGCTGAACCACTAAAACCCTGCTACTACATCTGTTGAAAGTGTAGCTTTCTAGCAAAACATGCTACTACATTAGCTGAGCCACTGAAACCTGCTACTGTACTTACTGAAGCTGCTACTACACTAGCTGAACCACTAAAACTCTCTTACTACATTTGTTAGAAGTGTACCTTTCCAGCAAAATATTCTACTACATTAGCTGAGCCACTGAAAATCTGCTACTGCACTTACTGAAGCTGCTACTGCACTAGCTGAACCACTAAAACTCTGTTACTACATCTATTGGAAGTGTAGTTTTCCAGCAAAATATACTACTACATTAGCTGAGCCACTGAAAACCTGCTACTACTTCTACTGGGATGTTAATCTCTGCTACTAATTTCTACTGGAATGTTAACCCCTGCTACTACTTCTACTGGAATTAACTGCTACTACTTCTACTGGGATGTTAACCCCTGCTACTACTTCTACTGGAATGTTAACCCCTGCTACCACTTCTACTGAAATTAACTGTTACTACACTAAGTTATTGAAAACTTGCTATTATACCATTTACTGAAAAATCTCAAAAGAAGAGACTTTTATGTTCTAAAAACATATTTAATTAGTGTAGGGTTAGTTTGGTAAATTAAACCATGACACATGTCAAGCAGAAAAAGATTGTCCTTATTTGTTTAACAACAACACAAGTGGATTTATTTGTATTTCAAATCCTTTTGGAGAATATATATGTGATTTGCTTATCTAAGGTAGGAATAATCAGAATTTAAATGGTGAAATTAAAGGAAAAAAATCTCCCTTGATCACGGCAAATCCCAAAGGATTTGGGATTTGCTGTCCCTTTTTATACACGCTCAAAAAGGAATCCTCTTTCATGTTGGATTAAGGTTCCTAGCTTCACATGGTTTCTCTGTCTTATAAGGAAATAAACTCTCTCATAATGAACAAGGAAAATTAGAAAAAGAAAGCTTCATAAGTAGTAAGTTTCCCAAATCCAAATAAGAAAGTTTCTTAAATGAAATAGGCAAGTTTCCCGTTTCAGAATAGGAAAGTTTCCTAAACGACTTATCCTCCGATTTACGACTTATTGAGACTCCTCACTGCATCGGGAATCCTCATTTGACTAGGATTCCTCTCAATTATTGCGTTTTAGCCTTCTTTTGTGTAGAGCTGCCTCTTTCGACTTACAACACATAAACAAGCTAGAAATGACATTATTAAGGACATAACGAAGCTAAATAGGGCTGGAAATACATTAAGAACATAGCATAAAATGCGTTTATCAGCTTCATGATCAGGCTATCATTAGGGCCTTGAATGAGGCCAAGCACACTTGTAGGGAAGCGAATATTCGCACAAGATTTCTTACCACTTGCTGTAGCAGCAACAACATTGACAGCTAGCTCTTTCAGGGGAGATCGAGGGCGCTTGACAACCTCTTCAACATCACGAGTTACAGCCTTCAAATTTTCTTTTCCTGCCATCTTTCCATTAGTTTTTGATATCCATTCCCTGAACGAAACATTGCCACTTTTAGAATCTTGAAAAAACATGTTCACTAGCTTTGACATGAGGTGGCATTGCCCTTGCCACCAATGCAGTTGCAACCATATCTGATACATTGGTTTCTGGAGATATAGCATTGCAAATCATCTCATGGACATCTGAAGTTACTTTCTCCACAATTTGGATACTGCCAGCAAGTACCTTATCAGCAGCAGGGACTACTTCTTTTAATGCTTCACCAGGGATGACTGACATCTTGTTGCTTTCCCCACCAGCTTATTCAATCCCCAACTCCAATTCACCATCTTGCTGTGAACCACGAGAGATCAAACCAAGAGTAGGTTTTTTAAGGACTACTGGTTTTCGTTGCAGACTCAACTTAGACACACCAAGAGGCTACAACGGTTTCAGTAGTGGGGCCATTGTCTCTCCAAGTTGTGTCCATGTGAACTTGAGCGTGCCCTATGAGAAGTTTGGGTTTGCCAAGTTTGCTAAAGAGTCAACTCTGTTTTCTTTTTGTACCATCACTGGCTTGGAGCTAGTAGCTTGGACCATACAGACTCCATCATTATGCACTAACAATTTGCAGGCCGAACACATGCTAACTAGATTCTCATAACTAAAAATGACATTATTCACTATACCAGGGGCAAGTTTGAGTACCTTCTCCAAAATGAAAGGCCGATCAAAGGGTTTAGAAACCTGGACTCGAACTTCTCCAATTGAGTTGAGCAGTGGCAAATCCACAAAGGGGTTGTCACTAGCAATAATAGCAGCATCCTCAATTGTTTCCGGAACCTCCAATTTTGGGGGAATCTTCTCAATTCAGACCCAAAAGAAAAGTCGATTCATATCAATTTCATCGAAATCCACCAAACCATCGTATTCCTGCACAATCATAGGCATACAAAGATAGTACCATGGTTCTCCCCATAGCACTTAGTTCCGATTGCGCTTGAGATGAAACAAGAAGAGGAACAAACCCGCAGGTCTGGCCTAAACCTTGAATTATTAGCGTCCAAATACACTTGAAAGTCTGTTGGAGATCAGCTGGATCAACTCACTTCGGGATCAGAGGCTTGGCGAGCAAATAGAACTGAGTATTGCGGAGTTGCGCCGCTCTAGATCGACGAGAAACGTCAAGGACATCTTTACCGGCAAGGGCGAGCGATGTGACGAAAATCACTGTGATATTGTCAATGGAATTTGGCATGGTGATTGGGGTTATGGTAGAACGACTCGGGGATGAGATGAAGGGAGATTAGGTCACACTCTGATAAGAATCGATCGGGATTAGAAGAGCAGCGGTGCTCTTTTGGTGTGCAGCAAAGAGAGCTCCGCGCATTAGGGTTATAGAGTGTTTGATATTGCTTAATTAGACAATTGAATTGGTGGTTCACTCGATATGGATGAAATATTTCTATAGAAGCAATCGAACATTAAGAACGGAACGCACGTGTGGGAGGCGTGCTTGATGTGCTCATGTTATCCTATATTTATATGTCTGTTAATCATTGTATTTGTGTTTAGTTCTCTTATTTATGATTGATTTACGTTATGTTAGTGTTCTTATAGATTTGTGTTGTAGAGAGAAGAAAACGCGCTAAAATGAGCAAATAAGGATTGAAAAACGATTGCAATCCTAAGTATCAGAATCTGCCTATATAGAACAGCTAACTTCGCCAAATTACTGGCAATTACTCAGATCGAATCTGACAATGAGCCTTATATCATTGAAAATCTACTCGGATTTGCAAACATTTGTGGAGAACTTCAGTTTCGTGTCACAAGACCGTCAACCCTAAAGCTTCAAGGACAATAATGTTGATGAGGATTCAAGGTGTACATGAATTCCCAGTTCTACAAGAGATATCTGAAAGTTTTCCCATTCCATATCAAGAAATGAGTCTGAATCCAAGTCTTACAAGGAAACTTGAAAAGTCAAAGATGAGGAGGAAACTTCTCTGTTTAAGAGAGCACGAATTTTACATGGAGAGAAGTCTCGAGAGCACGTTGTAGATGTCTAAAGGGGCAGAGATCATCCATCCATCCATCCATCTTTCTTTACCCTTTTCATCTTTAGAAAATTACATTAAAGTTACTAACCAAATTTCAGTTTACAAATACATCCTCTAGACATTATCTTATACATTTAAGGACAAAAATTAACAATTAGGACAAATTAATGTCCACATGCCACCTGTCACTAAAATTTTACCAGAATACCTTTACTACATATTCTAACAAGACCCGCCCCGAAAACACATAGGAAAATTAGCAAGTCTTGCGGGGTCCACTCTAAAAGAGACTATACCAAAATTTTGGCATAACCTCCCCTAAAAATGAACAACCCAACTTGTGATAAAACTAAGAACACTATAACAATCAACCACAACTCCTGGAGCCCTCCGCTCCCCACAACACAACTCAAGTCACAGCAACCCATAAGCAAACCGAACCAAATATTCAATTGCAAAACATAAACATGAACAACAACCAGAGTTAAAGTCTCTACTTGGGTCGTAACCCTTAAACACAACTTCAACTTAAATCACAAATACCCATGGTCATCAGAGCAACTAAAGGAAGAAAATAAAATAACAACACATAGGTTAACAAGTAACCTATGATCAACAAGGTGCAGTGGATGATACTATGCCTCAACTCCTAATGAAGCTGAACAGGAACTCTGCAATCTAGGCATTTGAAAACGAAAGACCTAGGGAAAACATTCAAAAACGTTAGCGTGAGTGGACGAAAAATAAACCAATTAGTGAGTGACCAAGAATAAAATAATACGAAACTAAATTTTATTTGCTTTTTTGTTTATGTGGAAATTAAGAAAGTCTAAGCATCCAATTGTTTACTACTCATCATAAAGGAAAAATATCAAGAATTCGCACTAGCCTGGCTAGTCAATACCCAACAAGAAAAAAATAAAGGTAAACCTCATAAAAGAAACTTTCAAAATAATGGACGAGCCCCGCTAGTCAGATTAGCAACTCAAATAAAAGGACATATATGGCCGTATAAGTGAGTCTCCCATACTCAGTTGCCTCCCAGGCAAAGTACTCCCATACTCTTTATACCTTCACGTCGAGTTAACGGAAAGGGTATAGGGCTTACGTGATGCCGCCAACAACATAACCACTAGGGTAGAAAGGGCTTGCGTGACCCCACTTAGAACGTGGAAGTCACATCACCTCGAAAGGTGGAACAACATGCTAGCATTGATATCATAAATATTCCAACAAATATGGCATAAGGAAAAATATAAAGTCATATGAGTTTCCCCGAAACTCATAAATAAAGCATAAGTATGATTCCCAACCGTACTTGGAAAATTCCAAGAGCAAGTTAATTAATTAAATTCAACAACGTGTCCCACATGTTAAAATGTTTAACAACATAAGCAACTCAAATAATTTTCTAGACCATTTCATAGGACGAAATAGTAATATAAACTCAGAAAAATAAAACGATACTTTCCAAGAGAAACCATGCATGCATATTCATTTAAAACAAAGTGTCCACTCACAGTGTATGGCTATGCTTGCCGTCGATCCGAGGTCTTCACTACACGATCTTCCTCACATCCTGAACAATAGATAATATTAAATCTCCACACTAATCGATACTTAAATAAAAGTACAAGAATAAAAGTGTGGCTATAAATTCTTCACCCTTACCCAACTTCTCCATTCTTAATACAATAAGGCCCGAACTTCACCACAAGCATCAAGAGCCTTAAAATAACTTTCTAAAGTTTGATCAATGCTAATCCAACGGCCGGATTTTATTCTATTAACCGCCAAGTTCATCAATCTTTTAAAAATCCCAAACCAAACCAAAACTCCTCCAAAAATTACAAACTTCACACCATTGGACTCCTCTCAACACAACAAATCAAATAACATGAAAAACTACCTAAGAGAGGCGGCGCCGCCATCTGCTCCGTGGGCAACGGCGGCCTCCGTGGGAGGTGCCGGCCGGCCAGCCCCTACTCCTCACCAAATTTTAACACAATCTTCCTCTCAACATTCTACACAACTTTCATAACTAGCCCGAAGATCAATTTCAAGTCTAAACATGCAAATCGAATCAAAACAGAAAAATCCCAATTCTAAAACCCTAGAATTTCAAACATTCGAATCTCCTTACCTAGATCGAATTAGGTTGAAACCTTTTGAGGTTTTGTTGCACAGGATGAGAGCTTCCAAATGAGACAAAAAACTTCGGCTATGGTGGCCGAAAATGGGAGTTCCGACAAGAAGAACCTGGCGATGATGGCGCGGCTTTCCGGTGTGATTTCTCCCTCAAGGCGGCACAACACGACCGGCCACCTACCTAGACTTGAAGAGGAAGGTCCAAACTTCAGTTTGATACCAAGCTTGCCGCCTATCTCGGCCGGACGGTGGCGAAGAAGTCTGGCGGAGGAGAGAGACGCAAGAGAGAGGAGAGGGAGAGAGAAGTAACTTTCTGATTTCTACCTTACCCCTTTCGATTAGTTTCCCTTTTTATACCCCCTGACAGAAAAAGTAACTTCTGTTCTTACACCATAACTTTTACATACTAACTCTGATTTTAACGTATAGTATGTCCACGGATTCGTATTAACGTCTTCTACGACTTCCTTTAAGAACTTTTTCTGAAATAATTCTCCTACAAAAAGTCAACTCCAAGGTCCTTAAATAGTAAACGATTACTCAGAACGGTAAAAAGTCAAAGTAACACAAAAGTAAGTAACCGCAAATTAACTTCAGAATCGAGATGTGACATATTCTACTGGTACTGTCGACAAGAAATGTGCTACTGCCGAGTCGGAATATGCTATTGTCAATAGAAATGTGCTAGTGCCAGTGATTTGTATTTTTTTTTCGACAATTCTCTCATGTCAGAACGCTGCTAATGCCGACTCTGATGTTAGCGCGCTGCTACTGTTAACTTTGATGTTATCGCTCTGCTACTGCCAAAGCTGCTATTGTCTGCTACTGTCTAAACCCTCTAAAAAATGAAGGGCACCACAACTTCAAAAAAACTCTTCTAAAAAACCTTATTTCTTAGACATAATTATACTGACCCAGCCACAATCCTAAACCTAGACCCAACATTACCAGCAGCAACAATGCTCCCACCACTTAACTTCGTTCCTATAGATCACCACCCTTTTTTCTTCCCTCCTCTCTTCTCCCAACAGAACCCTAACCCATACCTAACTCGCCGGTAACATGACCCAGACCCGGTGACCCGGCCGACTTTTCCGGCGAACTCCGGTGGACCTATTTGACGGCGCCGATCGAAATCTTTTCCTCTCTTCGATGCAACCCTGCCTCTATCAATGGATTGTGCCAATTCGAGCCGGGCTATGAATTTGGAGCTTCGGGAAGTGGGACTGTTGCATCGTTTCGGCGATTTCCAGCGGAGATAGATCGAGGCTACCCACTTGGCTCTATGGATCTTGGCTCAGCGGCAACGCTTGCAAAGCATCTGCCCCATGTAGCGGCACTGGCCGACGGTCTTGGCGAGGGATACGACGGTGTAGCGGCATCGGCGACGTCTGTCTAATAGCTTGGGAAGAGAGAGAGAAAGAGAGAGAGAGAGAGAGAGAGAGAGAGAGAGAGAGAGAGATCACATCCGGTTTAGGGTTGGGAAGAGAGGACTGGCATGCGCTTAATTTGGTTGTGAAAGTGAGGCCATTTTGGTCATTTCATGGATAGAATAGGGGTTGGGCCTGAATGTGTTGGTTTTGGGCATGTTCTTGTGTCCTAATTTGTATAAAAATTGTTGAAAATAGGTTTTTTGTGTTTTTAAATTTAGTCATGTGCTACTATGTAATTTACTCTTTCATCGTTTTTTATGTTTTACTTCATGTTTTGTTAAACCTTTTCTAGAGTTAGGATGATGCCCTAATCATGATTGTTTATGTCTTTGATGATTAATTAATGGATTTATAGTTTCTTCATGATGAATGCTTAATCACTAGTTGAATTTTATGTTTTATGTTTAAGTTCTATGATTGTTCACCTTAGGAATTTGCATTTAGTAATTGAAACATAAATTTGAAGCAGAGATGCAATATAATTTATATAGCTTCTTGTGGTTAAGTGTGATGAATTACATTGTTGCTTGAGATAGAATAATGGTTTGCTTGATTCCCTTGTTTTCTAAACTTAATGAGTCATGCATGTTAAATTTATATCTGAGAATGATAGACTGCATAGCTAGGATATACGACATTTACCTGAGAGGGAGAGCATCATACACTTAAGGAAAACTATATGGTCTAAAGTGCCTGAGAAGGACTTAGATACGGGAGTAGTTGTCATCAAGAGAAACAAAAGAATCCATTAATTGCATCGATACATAAATAGGATTGTTGGTGGTTGATTCTGACACCCTTGGTTCCATCATCATTATTTGTTTACTTATTTTCTTGTTTGTTTGTTTCTTTAAATTGTTATCGTGATCTTGTGTTCTTAGTTTAGATTAATTGAGTTAGGATTTAAATTGATTATCAATCTCTAGTTGAAACGACCTCGTACTTGCATAAGCTAAACTACAACCGATTCGTGCACTTACGAGTTTTAATTAAAATTTCACAACAATGCTGCAGTAAAAAAAAATAATAATAAATAAAATAAAAAAAATTAAAAAAAAACATAACTCAGCGAAGCTTTTGAGCAAGTGAGAGATGATTATAGACTCTATACTCATAACATCAAGTAGAAGGTCATCATCATAGACTCGACGCAGAAACCCTTACAATGCAAATTATGGCTCCCATTTGGTATGGTAAATACCGAACCGACTAAATACTAATTTAAGATTTGTGATTTGGTAACTGAACTTTGGAAATCGAAATTGAAAAAACTGAAATTGAGAAAAAATATCGAAAAAGTTGGTTTGGTTTTTGATAAATACCGAATTTACCGAAATGCTAGCTATACACACACACACAAACATTATATATATAATTTGGTAAATGTCTTATCATTTTTTTAATCAATGTACACACACAGACATATATATTGTACATATTATTTGGTAAATATCTTATCATTTTTTGTATCAATGGTAGGTTTACCCTTTCCTTCAATTTGTTGATTTTAATTAGGGCTGTCAAGTAGTTTGATAAATACCAACCCGACCGAATACCAACAGAAGATTTATAATCAGTAAACTGAATCTTGGTAATCGAAATAGAAAAAACTGAACAATAAAAAATACAGAAAAAAGATAGTTTGGCTTTTGGAAACTACCGAATTTACCAAAATGTTAGCAATTTATACACACATTATTTTTTTTTTTTTTAAAACGTTT
>NC_020493.1:15281340-15310494 GCF_000184155.1 Fragaria vesca subsp. vesca | reverse complement strand
CGGACGTCCGCAGCTGAGAAATACATATATATATATATATATATATATATAAGGTCATTCCACTAAGGGATCCCTTTTCTTGACATATATGAGCGATTGGGCATTAGTCCAGCTTTTTATTACATTTTTCAATCTTCACCGTTCAGTTTTTAGGTTCCAATATGTATATCACTTCTGCAAAATTTAATCTAAATTGGTGATCATTTAGATTTGAATGAAATTTTAGTTCTAGCATGTATTTTGACAATCAAAACCACTCATTCTCTAATTACTTACCCACATATGAATCCTATAAAAAATTAGCCAAAATGAAAAACGTTTAACCATTTGATTAGCACAATATTTGTTTTAATTTTATCTAACGGCCTACAATTGTTTAC
Source organism: Fragaria vesca subsp. vesca (assembly GCF_000184155.1). Classification (NCBI taxonomy): domain Eukaryota; kingdom Viridiplantae; phylum Streptophyta; class Magnoliopsida; order Rosales; family Rosaceae; genus Fragaria; species Fragaria vesca. The sequence goes on along the minus strand of NC_020493.1, from coordinate 15,310,114 downwards.
ATCAATTTGAATGACCAAATGATTATGGAATTAGTTGAAATTTTGTAGACATGTATCTTGCATATGAATCTAAAGGATCAACGGTTGAGATCGTTAAATGAAGTCATCTACTAATGGGAGATAGTAGAAATCCTCAAATTCTTAAAGTAAAGAGGTCCTCTTTAGATTCTCCCTATATATATATATAGAGGATCTAAAGAGGACGTCCGCACAGCCCTTAAAGTGCGGACCTCCCTCCGTTCTCCTCCGTACCGCTCCGACGACTGCGTGCCTCCACCCTAGCGGCCTCCAGCAGCGTCCCCAATCACTTTCCTTCCCCGGCGAGTCCGCCGAATTCCAGTTTTCCGGCGAGATCACCCAAAACTTCAAACAAAATCGATCTCGCTGAAAAATTAGAATTCGGCAGACTCGCCGGGGAGGAAAAGTGATCGGGGACGCTGCTGGGGTGGAGGCGCCGCGTCGTCGGAGCCTTACGGTGGAGAACGGAGGCACATCCGCACTTTAACGGTGTGCGGACGTCTGCCTCTGATCCCGACTGTATATATATATATACAGCCCCATTCAGAAGCGGACGTCAACACCACCCTTAAAGTGCGGACGTCGCCGGTTTCTCCACGATCCCGTCGTTTCTTCTTGCTGGATGGACACCAAACCTTGATACGGAGGTTCTTCTCGCTGGTGGACTCGCCAGCTACAAATTTGTAGCCAACCTTGATCGATCTTGATGTTTTGGGTGAGATTGTTGCCCAGACCAATCCCGATCTCCTTGGCTTTCTTCTTCATGGTAACGCCGGCCGGGATGCCTCTGGTGTTCATCCAACAAGCGCAGCTCTGTCGTCGACACCTGATGGTGGAGAAATCGGCGACGTCTACACTTTAAGGGCAGTGCGGACGTGCGTCTCTGAACGGGGCTGTGTGTATATATATATATGATTTGGTAAAAAAAATAAAAAACTCTGAACGGTCGATTTACCCTTTCCTGTTTTTATAGAACTTGGGCCCACCTAGACTAACATCCCTCACATACCGAGATGCAACGGCAGAGCCGGCAACGCTCGGCAGGAGTAGAGAAGAAAGCTTGGGGGTTTCTGTTTGGGTGTGAGAGACATGAGGGGAGAGGAAAGCTTGGTGTGAGATAAGACATTAGGAGGGTTTCGTAAGAAAAGGGATCTTCATGAAGGATGGATGTTGATGAGTTCCATCAATCCACTCGGTCGTTTAGGTGTTCTTGTCATGAGTTACATTGCCCCATTTTCTTTCAAAATCCCACCTTTCACAGACTCGATCCTATAAGTGTGTTCCTCCGAAAACAGAAATTGGTATTAGAAGTGAATATTCTACAATGACATCTTGTACACTACAATAAGGGCTGAAGGCATGAACCATATTAAATTACAGGGGTAACCAAGATGCTCAAGAAGAGCAATGCTCCTTTCAAGTTTCAACATGTTATTTTTCCTCTTAAGAATTCCAGCATCCATTAGTCATATGGATTTCTGAAATTCTTCAGAAGCTCTGGGATATCATAACCCAGCATGTCGTCAACTGCTTTTATCATACTAGGCTTCAACTTCTCAAAATTGTCAAAGCTGTAACCACTTAAGGTCTCCCTGAATTGTTCAACATTCGGAAAATCCCCTGGAGGTAGATGAAATTCCCTTTGAACCTGTATGGCATGTAAAGTGTGAAAAGATACATATGGTACTGAATGGAAGTACACAAGGAGGGAATGAAATATTACCTTTTTAAACTCATCTTCCAAATTATCCGTTAGCTTCTGTTGAGTCTTGGCTTTCCCGATCAAAGCAGGCATCTCTTTTCTCAAATGGCTGATAATGTAAGCATGTATCTTGGCCGCTCTAGCACGCTTGACAAATTCATTGATCTGTGGAAATGAATGACATAATCACTAAAATAGGGGATCTTGCAGAGATATTCATTAGCTAAAGAGATAATTAAAATGCAAATTGATAGTTCATTAACCTGAGCTCAACATGGTAAAAGAACAACAAGATAAAAATAAAAGACACAAACTCACCCGGCGATCACAAGATTTCTTTGGAATATCCTTTAAGTCAGCAAGAAGATCCTCTTGTTCTCTCTCAAAGAGTTCTTTCCCTATTGGACCGGAGGCAGCCTCATTTACAGGTTTGTCATTGAATGACCTGCAAAACAGAAATTAGCTTTCATCAAAAGAAGGAATTAAGTGCTATAAGACACTTGCTTAAAGTAAATTAGAGAAATACTCTCAAGATATTATGCACAAAAGACTCTTAACATTACTAAGACTTGATCAACTAAGTTGACAAAAATTCAAGTGAATACATAGAGATGGATAGTTACCCAATATAAACTCGCATAACCTCAGGAGTATTCAGAACCTTCCCAAGGGACCACATCAATGCGCCATAAACCCTCATTAACTGCATAAGAAGAATAACAGGATCAATTGCAACTTCATATGACCTAATCAAAACCCTCAATAGATTTGAATTATGCAGAATACTGACGAGGCAGCCATGTCATGTATATGCAGAATACGGACAAGGTAGCCATGTCATGTATATGCTTACTTGTTGGGTATCAATTTGATCTGCCTTGTTGAGTACAACGCGAATCTTATCATCATGACCACGTAAAGATGAAATCACACGCTTGAACTCATCACTCACATCAAGTTTGTGAGGATCAAACAAAAGTAAAATGAGGTCACACTTTGAAGCGAACCATGAAGTGACTCCAGTAAAATTATAGGCTCGTTGTGTTCGTTGCTTCTCCCCAGATAAAACGCCAGGAGTATCAACAAATGTAATGTGCTCCAGCAACTACAGATACAAAAGAAAGTGAGTTTTGGTGTTTTCAATTGAAATTTATTCCATAGTGATTATGGAAAGATAACTTACAGGATGTGGCATTTGGGAACACTCAAACTTTGACAAGAATGCTGTTCCAAAAGATGTGAGGCCACTAAATGGCATGTCAGCTTGCACCGCAATCGTATTCCCAGGAACACTTCTTTCATCAGATCCAGACTACAAAACAAAACGAAAAAAAAAAGTTTATCAAGCAAACCATATCAATTTGAGAAAGAAAACCGGAGAATAAAAGCATATTGCACTAATCATTGAGAACAAAATTTACTTAGTTTAGAGAAATTTTAAGGAATATATTGAGCAAAATGAAAACTTCAAATTTGAATGTGATGTGAAAGCAAATGGGTATGTTGAAAATTATTTTGCATGCAATAAACCTATTTGATATTTACTAAATAACAGGGACTAGTTTATAAAGTAAAGGAGAGAAAGATACCACCAAGGACCAAGGTCATAAAAAGATGTTGCACTTGAAAAGAAAAAAGCAAAAAGAAAAAAACAACAAACAGGGCTATGATACCAATAAGAATAAAGAGATGATTCTGAAACCCGCTAAAATTACAGAACAAAAGAAAAAAGACTACGCTTCACAAAGTAGTTTAAAGAATGGTAAACCAAGGAACAATAATCTGGAGCCAACCCAGACTGTCCCCCATGTCTTAGAAATATTATCAGTACAATGATTTGATTAAACATTAAAACCTAATCAACTGGCTACAAGCCTACAACTGTATATTCAAAGCCAGAGACTTCTTGACAAATGTATCACAAATAACTTCATAACCTGAGGTTATTTGCGTATTGTATTTCAAATTAAACATGAAATTTTCGTAAAACAATGTAAATTCTAACAACCAAACTTTACTGTTATACTCTGATAAGGATAGGTATTTCTAACAACCCTATCACCAGTACCAACTACAGAAAATTTTTATAACCAGCAAAATAAAAATTGAAAATTATAATCATAGTTTAGTTTCTAAAATTGTTACTGAATCTAAATAGAGCTGGAGTGTTTGAACACTTTCAAACTTGCAAAAACCATATAGAACAGATGGTAGTAATGTTCTATTGCTATGTAATGTAAGACTACTAGGAACAGAATAAAAGGAGATAAATTTAAGATTACCATAACAACAACAAATCTATCTGTCGTAGGCTCAGGACCAATGTGAGCTCCTGTCAAAGGTGACATGCAATAAGATATGAGAAAGATCAAAAACTGTTTTGTGCAAGACAAACAAAAAAAAAAAGTAAGCAAACATGCACTTGAACAGAAAACAACTTGCCTGGATAACTTGTTTTAAGTAAATGTTTAATAAATGTTGTTTTCCCAGTGGAGTATTGACCCAAAAGCATAACCATGGGTTTGGCATCAAAATCACTGTTTGTCTGCAAAATCAACAAATAAATATGATTTACAGTAACCTATAATCAATGGTATGACAATATTTACTACAAATATGAGTACACAACAAAATTTAGCTAAGAATGACTAGGTATTATTTTCAAGATAGAACTGAAAGCAAAGCCAGTATTTCACGAAAGAACTGAAATAAGTATGCTGCTCACTCACAAGTAATGGGGATACAAAATCATTAAACTTGTAAGTAACTTCCAATGGTTTCAGCTTCTGGACATATAATCTCTTCAACCCATCTACAATTGATGTTACAGCAGAGAGCGGAACCTATCAAATTGCCAAAGAATTGATAAGCCGTTAGTGTTAATCCATATATGAGATCAGTAAACTAAATAATAGTAGCGACACTACAAAATCGCAATCCATGAGCAGAAAAAGTTTAGCATCCAAACTATGCCACCAAAAGAGTACACCCCAAACATGTTCTTTACTTTATAATGGTGAAATTATTAGAGCATCCTTTCATGTCAATTAATATCAGGCATAAACAAAAACACTATTGAAACTAAACTATGTAAGCTTCTCCATTTTCTTTTCCACCAGGCACAACAGCTTCCTTGAGCGGTAGTGCTTCAAAGTGTAATTGACTCGAAGCATTTTCATTTTCCATTTAAATCTTATAATAAAAACCTAGGTCTTTTGGAAAAATCAAATTGAATTACAAATATGGAGAGACTAGCATACCAAGTTATAGTAACACAAGGTCAACACCACGCATCATGAAAATTAGAATACAATTTATTAACTAAGAAATTTCTAAACAAAGCAAGAAAAATAGAAAGAATATTAAGTGGTGTCAATAATCTTTCTTTCGAAGAAACTACGGATACCTTTTTTGATGATTTAGAAGAAAACCAAAGTGCTGAAGGTGATTGTTGCACCACAGGATTACCTGTATCACTTGTTATTAGTAATTGCATATTCAACACAAGAAGTACGAATACAAGTCTCAGTTATCAATTGAGAGATTCCTCACCGTTTACTTCGTTCTCATTTGTCTTGTTTGAACGCTTCTTTTTCTGAATCAAGTACAAGTAGAAGAAATCAATTAAATAAAGTATTTAAGTAGAGGAAATCAATTTAATATAAGAAAAAGACATAGAGCAGGATAAAATAAATAAGATTGTAGCATATATACCGCTAATAACACATCCAACCCCTCCATGACTGGAGGCTTCAAGTTTTCCAAGTCTGCTGAACAAAGGAAACATTACAAAATTCAAATATCTTGGCAATACCAAGAAGATAATACAACACAGCCCATACACTACAATTTGTACCAGAAAAAGAAAAACACACTACAACTTGTCAGAAAACAAAACTAAACTAAACTAAAGCAACCCACCATTTCTGGTTAATAGATCATTTGTAATCTCATTTCCAGCTTGTGCAAGGGAAACTAGCTACAAATGAAACACGTAACGATAAGTCAGATTCTTACACATCAAACTATAGGATATTGCAGTCCACTGAAATAGACTGACACTAATAAAAATACCTGCATAGCAGCAACGAACTCAGTAAAACCAAGAAACCCCTGCCTCTTTGAATCGGTAATTGCCCAAACCTTAGTAAAAGAACACCAGTTATGTCAACACTTGTATGAAGAAACTAAAGCCTCCAGAACAGAAACTGAGGTTGATCTTCGACAGTAAAGATATCGAAACAAAATAACGACTTTGCCTCTATGAACAAGTTGCATTGCTCAAAGGAACTAAGAGGATCTTTAACTCAGCTAACACTAATCAATATACTGATTATTATGCTCCAAACAAATCCATCAAAAACACAAACAGTAACAAATTACACAAGAAAGTAAAATTCACTGCACGGTCAAAATCAATTCACACAAGCTTGACGGAATCAAATCTAACCTGCTTAAGATCTTGGCGAGACAAATTGGACATGCTGAAGAACTTGATAGCATCACTCCCCGTAATGCGGCCATCACTATCTGCACAAAGTGAAAACCAAATCAGAGTCTTTTCATTTCTACTCAATAACCGAAAACGAAGGAAGAAGAAGAACGATCTTTAAGCTTCAACAAAATTGGAAGAGAATGAGTGTGTGCCGTGATGATGCACTGTACCTGAATCTGCGAATTGAAACCACTCCCGGTAGATTTTCTGGTGCTCTTTGGAGCACGAACTGATCGGAACTGAGGAAATTTCCATGGAAAATCAAAGAGAATCAGATTTTCTGGATTTGAATTCTAAATTTTTTTTTTTTTTTTTTTTTTTTTTTTTGGAGAGAAACAAATTTGTTACTCTCTTCAGGTGGGTATTCGGGGCCTGTGTCCTCTTTACACCGACGCGAAGGAGAATACGGCGTCGTTTTGGTGGTGTTAGAATGACGAAACGTTTACTTTAGTTTATTTGGGGTCGTGGGGAGTCAATGTCGATACGACGACGTATGATGGGACTCCAACTGGCACGCGGGATAAACACGAGTTACCTCCAATCAGTAAAGGGAACATGTGAGCTTACTCTTAAACCCGAAAAAGACGGGGAGACATTGCACCTCGCCTAACGCTAACGTCGCTTGCATCGACGGTCACAGGTTTGTGTTTACCGAAACCTTTACGCATGAACTTCTCATGTGTGCTATGAGACTTTCCCGACGGCCTTCCGGTACTATTTGGGCGGGGGCGGTGGGTTATTTTCAAATATTCTGGTAATACAAGCATGACTTTGCACCAATTTCAACTATCTACATGAAAAGCCTGAGAAAGGAAGTTGGCTTTTTGAAAGGTATGAGCAAACCAAATGTTATCAAACCACTAGCAATATGCAGATGTCACGAATGAGGGATTTCAGATGCCAAAGAACATCATAAACTTTGTTAATTAAAACAGTTGATTGCTAAGAGGGGATCTCTTTCGACCAAAATATGGATTTATAATTGAATCTTTCAATAACCAAAAGACCATCTTTGTGGGCGTTACACTATGCAATTTTAACACTCCAAGTATAAAGACGGCAAGCCCCAGCCACTAAAGGACCCCATAAAATCTCTAACCAACATTATGTTGGTAAATGAGAGGTATCATAAGATAGAAGATAGTCAAGTTTTTTTTTTATGAAAAAGAAGTTAGTCAAGTTATAACTATGTTTGTCTAATTTTTTTTAATGCTAAAATTACAAGGACAAACCTCTGGAGCAACCAGCTCCAAAGAGATGGAAATTGATAACCGAACTCACATTCCGGGAAAATCCCACATCCCAGTAGCGCGACGCCAAAAGCTAATGCCCTAATTTAGCAAGAGCATTGACAACAAAGTTAGATTCACGAAGAGTATGCTGAAAACTTTGTTTGTCTAAGTTATGTTATTCCAAACTAGACCTTATAATGAGAGAAAGGGAGGGTCTCATCACTGAAACTGTAATTTCATTACACCACTATATATCTACCACATGATAAGATAAGTACAAGAATTACTACCAAAAGTTATGAAAATGGATTGAACTTCATATACACATCCTTAGTGCCCAATTTCCAAACTCTCTGAGTCTAGCTTAAAATTTTACCTAAGAAATTCCATTAATGGTCTTCCCCAACAGCCATAGAATTAACGAAAACTCAATCATAACTAACATGTGCAGTGTAGTCCTATCCAACGTGAACCCGTAAACAGTAATGCCGGCTTTATTGTTCTCCAAATAGGTCACTGCAAAAAATGGGTATAAAACAGTTATCAGTATGCTCTCTAATATTGATGCAAACAAAAATGGTGCAATTTAGGCAGACTTACTTAGAGCTTGACGTTTATGGTAAGAAATGGTATTATATGCATAAGATGGCACCATCTTTGTGTTTTCCAAGTCATCTTCTTCCTCACTAACCTCATCCCCGTCTGATTCTTCGTGTGTAATTATATGAATTCCTGGATCATTGGCCACCTGTGCCGTAGGAGAATCCACCTCGGTTGCATCAAACGTCTCCAGTGTGGCACAAACATGCCACTTGGTGGCTAGACATGCCACTGCTTGGGCTTTGTGTGTTATTTTGGTTGCACTCCGGAGTAAAATGAGGAGGCCGGTAACCAAAGTTATTGAGCATAACTGTATCCAACAAAATGAATTAATGAAGACTCATAGTTATATAAGCTTTCGACTTTCTCAGAAAATTCATAAATTCATAAATAAAAATTATAAAATGCAAATTGTCATCCAATGATGTGACTAGTTAAGCAACATAACACAAGTTCCCCAACTATAAAAATATGTTGATAATTGATTGTGTAATGGCCGGCATGGGACTTGGTCGTGATGAGCAACAATGCGAATTGGCTCCCTGTGATCAGTGTTAGAGACCACAATATGAACCCCCGGAATCTATGGCTTATGATCGCCAAGTGCCTTCGAATTCTAAGGTGCTCGGACATGATTGATCCCACATCGGATTCGACTTGAAACACTATGGCGAAATCTTGAAGCCGTAAGATTTGGAGGTAGCAAATCAACCGAAACAAAACACAGACGAGGAAAAACACGGTTGTCCGGTAGAGCCATGAACATGGCTCCAAAATGCATGCTACACTGATACTTACATAAACATTAGCTAAGAAAGGCACTTTTGATAGTCCAGAAGTGTACCACCATATCTTATACACACTCTCGGCAACGAAGCATGGTAGGACAAAAATGGAGAGAATTCTCAATGATCTCTACAAATGAATAAAAAGTTGTCAATGTAGGAGAAACTGTTCTTTGAATTAAGAGATTCAGAGGAAGATTAAACTCACATTCAATTGTGCTGTGTATTCCCTCCTGACCGTTTCGCTCTCATGATAGAGCTTATCAAAGAACAAGAACCTCTTAAGCCCAAACTTCCTTACGAACCATGAGAGGCACAGAAATGACACCGTCGCAACGCTGCTCAACGACAATTGCACGACATTGTCATAGGGCCTCTGGTGATTTCCGTCGCAGGGGGCGCAGGCAAACACGAAATGGGAAATGGCAGGGACAACGATTCCAAAGAGGATGAACATGAACCAAGAGAGACATGCTCTCCAAACATTGGATTGATCCACGAACATCCATCATAGGTAGGATCTAAAGCTCTTTAATTCATCTTGTGCATGTGAAACGCAGCGCTTGAACTTGTTCTTTCGGTTTAACAAGGCCTCTCCATTGTCTCCCATTTTCGGTTTCAGTGATGAACTTTCTAATTGGGGTTTAGTATGTCTGCAAATATAGAAAAGAACATGTTGTTCGGGAGTTTGAGATAAAAATAGTAAGAACTTGCAAAGGTATACAAGTGGTACTTGCTGATAGTTGTGATGGTAAGTTTAATTGTCATGCGATGTGTAGTATACCTAAGAAATTTATTTAGACGTCATGAAGTTTAACCATTTGGTTTGTTTTTAATTACTTCGATCATAGGAATGAGAGAAATAATCGCATCTTCAAGAGTGAAAGATATGCTCCCCGCTGCTTCTCAAAAATAGTATCATCATGATTAGATTCAATTTAATATCGTCTAATTCTCTATTCTAATTTTTTTTTTAAATCGTGATTAGATTCAGGCTTTAAGTCAACTAGTCCTAATATAACCCTTACTGAAAAGTGGGGAACGTAGCTACTACTTGGTCATTGTTCTTCCTTTGCCCTGCATGTGTTCTTCTCTAGTGTTTCTTTTTCTGGCTTTGGTTGTACTCGGCTTTGCCACTCAACTTCACCACAACATTTCTCTAATACCCAGCTCAAGTTATAAAATTACATGTACATTTTCAGGAAAAAGAGGAAGGAGCATTCGGTTAATAAATCTGACCAAGAAGTACGAAGTTAAAATTGAGGAAGTTTTTCTGCTCTTAGCTTATCATAGTGCTACAACTGTGGAAAAGTGCATACTGCATTGTGATGTATCAATGTAAATATATCACTAGAATCATATCTTGTTTAACACTACTTTATGAAGCCAGTATAATAATAATAACATACTCAAGAAATCTACCAATTTAAGTTGTTGGTTGCAAATGTTAATAGGGTGTTTACTAACGTGAAATAGAGAAACTCATACGTCATAATTGATCTGGAGGAACTGTTTCTTAAACTCATATCAAACCCTTCTTGGGTGACCATGCACTTGCCTACATGGGAGGCTCGCTCCGGGCGGGTTCTGATCACTTACAATACACAGCTCTACAAGGTTGGGAACGGCTCAATATTCTTCAACAGGCACGCGGTCAGAGCCCAAGACGCTCGTTCCCCCTCTTCCAGCCAACCAGCCATGAGTTGCTACCTTAATTTAAGTAAATAAAAATCACAGTACTCTAACCTGCTATCGCAATATGAACATTAACAACACAACAGAAGAAGGCATGAAAGAAAGCAATCCTAACTTACTTGATTATGAAATGCCATTAACGGTTTTTCCTAACAACCATAGAACTAATGAAAATTCAATCATAAATAACATGTGTAGTGTAGTCCTGTCCAAGGTAAACCCGTAGATAGTAATGCCGGCTCTGTTGTTCTCAAAATATGTCACTGCAAGTGAAAAACAAAATACATTAGTACTTCTGCAAAGTGACTGAGGTATAAACCATTTGTAATTTTCTTCATAGAAAAAAAATAGAGTTTGTGACCAGGAAGAAAGCAATGTGCTATTCCAGAGATGGAAAATTTACCTAGAGCTTGTCTTTTCTGGAACGAGATGGTACTATATGCATATGATGGTATCAACTTGCTGTTGTCCAATTCATCTTCTTCATCCTCAGCCTCGTCCTCACTCTCATCATCCTTACTGGATTCTCTACGGAACATTTGGCCACTACTGGCAATCTGAGCCGTTGTCGCATCAAACGAATCTAATGTGGCGCAGACATGCCATTTAGCTGCAAGACATGTCACTGCTTGTACCTTGTGTGTGATTTTGGTTGCACTGCGCAGCAAGATGAGGAGCCCGGTGTTCAAAGTTATGGAGCATAACTGTACCAAAGAAGAACCATTGTTACGATATAATGATATGCTTCATCTTATTCAATCCATGATCCATTCTAAAATAAATGAGGTTCATATATAATTTCCATGATGGAAAATGGAATTAAAGGACATACCAGAAGTTCTCCACCTCTGTAAAAATCAAGGCTGGAAATGGCACTGGACTTGGTCGTGATGAGCAACAAAGCAAATTGGCTCCCTGTGACCAAAATGAGTGTCCACAATATGAAATCGCGGCACCTGTGGCTTATGATCTTCAGGTGCCTCCGGATCCTAAGGTGCTCCGATAAAACTGATCCAACATCAGAGTCCACTTCGAACATAGTGGCAAAGTCTTGTAGCCGCAGGATTTGAAGGTAGCATATGAGACGGAAGAGAACACACACGAGGAAGATCACGGTCGTGCGATAGAGCCAGGAGAAGAGCTCCATTAGGCATGCCATTGCGGCACTTGCATAAACATTGCCCACATAAGGAATCTGCGAGGCTTCGGATGCGTACCACCATATCTTGTATACACTCTCGGCAACAAAGCTTGGTATGACAAAGCAGCAGACAACCTTCAAAGATCTCTACAAGCAAAACAAAACTTAGCTTGCGAGTCCTCTAGACAGTGAAATTGGATTGCACATAAGAAAGGAAAGGGTCCAAAATGTGGACATGCGCATGCCTACTCCACGAGGTTAATTTGTACATTACTTCAAGCACACAAACATAACTTTTTTCTTTTCCTTTTGAGTTTGATTCACCGTCATCCTCTCTATTGTCTAATGAAACTACAAGTACGAATTTAGATAGACGAACATCCATTCATACTCAGAACTTTATATAAGAGATATAGCTCGAAGTCTCAACTCAATGGCATAGCTACCATACATATGTTAAAGTGTTAAACCTAAACCCTATCAATCCGAATTGAGAACTTTTGCATTATTATCACAAAATCAACAAAATAGGAAATTATTTAGCTGTACGGTGAGTGAGTTACCACAAATTTATTCATTCACTAAAATTACACTGAAATTTTACCTAATTCACCATGATTTTAGCTGTGAAAAATCATGTTCTTCATTGATTAAGAAAAATTACTCATTCACAAAAGAGAAAAAAAAAATCTAATCATTAATTACGAGGATGAAAGTGAAAACTGAGAAACTCACATTGAGCTGTGCGGTGTAACCCTTCCTCACCGTCTCGCTCTCATCGTAAAGCTTATCAAAAAACAGAAACCTCTTCAACCCAAACTTCCTCACAAACGTCGACAGGCACACAAACGACAACGTCGCCACGCCGCTCAGTGACAGCTGCACGACGCTGTCGTACGGCCGTTTGTGCTTGCCGTCGCAGAAGGAGCATGCAAAGACGAAATGAGACACCGCCGGAACGACGATCGTGAAAACAACGAAAACACTCCAAGAGAGGCACAACCTGCCTACGTTGGATTGGTCGACGCACATCCACCGGAGATAGGACCGGAAGCTCTTCAACTCGTCCTGGGCGTGTGAAACGCAGCGTTGGAACATTTTGTTTCTCCGGTCGGCTAACAGAGCGTCTCTGCTGCCGCTCTCGTCCGCCATGGTTTTGGAAAACGAGCGAGGCTTGGTTTCTTGAAGGCTAGGGGTTTTTGATCTCTGTTACGAGTTTTACAAAGAAGGGTATAAATATGTAATGGTTTTTCTTTGGTGAGTTGGTTATAACTAAAATGAGTTGGCGAGAAGAAGACTGGAAATCATGTAGAAAACTTCTATATATAATTGTTTGACCCTGTACGTTTTGCTTAAAAATAAAATCCCAAGCTATATTTGTGTGCAAGAAAAATAGAGGTTGTATGAGTCATTGGACGGTTCCATTTTACCTTTCATTATCTTCTATATTGAAGACAATTTTATCTTTACGCTCTAATTATCAACATGTATGTACGTAATCTACTATACTGAACGTGTACTAAATATGCACATCAACCATCTCGAGGGTAAATAATTTTATTGAAATTAGACCAAAAGATCAAGTTTATGCTTGTATGTTCGTGTAGTACGTCATGAGTCATCATGACAAATTATGACCCGAAATCAGGACAGAAATTAGGGGATATCAAATTACAATAAGTCTTTCGTTGTTACTTATGTCTAATTCAGATCGTTAATTACGTCTATTGATAGATGAATATGAAATGATAGCAATGATCGATTCCTAATTGTTGTTTAATTAAGTTCTACACAACTAGCTAGTGGTTCCTTCTCCCATGCAACGTGTACACTCAGCCCACCATTTACGCAGTTAGCCAGCAAAAGATTGCCACATGAAGAAATGCTGATACTCAAAACTCAAAGGGTGGGTTTCTTTCTTTCTTTTCTTGAATCGGATGTGCATTTTCTCGTGCATTATTAGTCCTATACAGACAAAGAAAGTGAAGAAGCTCCGTCCAAGTGTTGAGTACCGATCGGCAGAATTACCGTTCGACAGAAAACAAATTAAGTTTCATTTGTTTAAATGGAGATGGAACAAAACGAAACTAGTATAAGGGTGAGATGAGCGGCAGTTTAGTAGCACTTGGCTTTCAACTTGTTGGCCTACGTGTGAGGCGATGTGAAGTAGCACTTGGCTTTCAACTTGTTGGCAGTTTTCTCATCTTTAGCCAAATCGACTACAACCTACTATGTATTCACCAATTAACTACCAAAGATACCAACCTACTTTGTTGGTGTTGTTTCTACTTTGTTTTTTCGATAGATTATAAAGAAAGTTTTACATAAAACAAACTACAACATGAAACCTCTAGGAATATCCTCTTCTAGGCTTCTATCTAATCCAAATGGAATATTGAGTACACAAAAAGGGGTAACCAATAAAACCAAACTAAATGAGATGACGCCCTAATGCCCAACATGTCTGTCACGAAATTTGTTTCACGATGAACATGCCTGAAGTAACAAGCTTAAAACTGGGACGCAAGGCACAAAATATCACGAATGAGAGAATGAACGCACCATGGAGTAGAAGCCTTCCCATTAAGACAGTCGATCAGAATCTTGGAGTCTCCTTCCACCAACACATGAGAGAATCTCTACAACAATGTTGTGTGTAAAGCTTCCTTAAGAGCCGTAGCCTCAACCATCAGTACCGAAGTGTCTCCAATATGCCTAGCAGCTACCGTCAATAGATAACCATTAGCATCTTGGAACACAAACCCAATAGCAGCCTGATTAGTTTGGACCGAAGCATCAAAATTTATTTTTAATGAAACCGTAGTTAGGTGGATGCCATTTGATTAGATGAAGTCTTGAAGACTTTGGATGATGATAAGTGATATTCGCAGTAAGGTAATTGTTGAGGAAAGAAGTAGCACAGAAATAACATTGAGAACTAGAAGCTTGAATTTGACGGAAAATAAAATGATTCTGTGTATGCCAGATGGACCAAGTAATCATCAATGCCAGCTGCATAAGAGAAGCATCAGAATGAGAGAATAAAGCTTTCAACCAGTATGTGAGAGATTCACTAGAAGGCGGTCTAACATTTAAATGTGACAATTCCCACACATTTTGAGCGAAATAACATTGAATAAACTGATGATCAATTATTTCAATGTGAGATTGGCTAAAGGGGCGGTGAGCTGGAACATTTAAATTACAAATGGCGAGAGTTTGGCCAGTTTTCAGTCTGTTACGAAACATAACCCATGAAAAAATCTGAACTTTAGGGGTAACTTTAATTTTCAAATTTGATGTAAATAAGAAGCATTTGAACGAGGAGTTATGGAGCTTTGAAGCATCCAACTAGCAGAACTGATAGTAAAACTGCCTAACGGGGAAGGACCCCAAATAAAAAGATCTAGCTGAGGAACGGGAGAGGTACAACCATGATTTTATGAAAAAGATCTAGAGGCACAGTCTGTTGCAACAACGGAATATTCCAAGTGCCATTCAAAATGAAATGGCTGACAAGAACATCCAAATCTATGCTATTCCTAGTATGAGTAGGAATAACTTGTTGTAGAGGAAAATGCAGTAACCAATTGAATTTCCAAAATAAAACTGATGTACCATCACCAATAATTCATCGCATCCCATCAATGAGAATATCACGAGTCCGGCCAGAATATTTTTCCAAGCAAACAAATGAGAAGTTTGTTTATGCATAGCAAGAAAGTGGTCATGTTTAAGATATTTGTTCGTGACAAGCTGGACCCACCAATTTGAAGGTTGTGTGAGAATTTTCCAGCCTAATTTAGCAAGTGCTGCTCGATTGAAAATATGAGCAAGTCGAATTCTTAAACCCCCCTAATTTTGTTAGAGCAGCCATTTAAGACCAATCCACAGCCGAGTGGGAATTACCTAAAAAAATAGTATACTTTCTTTGTCTATTTGATCAGTAAATTTTTTTAGCCATTCAAAGCAGGAAAGAGTATGATTAGGAAAACAATTGAAGAACATATGCAAAACAATTCAAGAACACATATTACTAAGAGAAACTTCAAAGTACTCGATCTCCACTCATCCGATCTAGATAGAATGTATGCAACACATAAAGAGAGAGGCAATCATGTCAAACTACAGTATGAACGATTCTGAGCTTCAAAAATAGCTCCAAATATCTACCTCCGATAAGGAATATCTACCTTCTTGAGAATGCAATGCATAATTAAGTGCATTAGAATCTTCTTCAACTAAAACTTTGAAAAAGTTTGTGATGCCCCGCCGAGTAGTATATGAAGAGACCATGAGAGTTGTAGCTTCTGCAATGAGAACTGAAGCAGGTCTCAGAGAAGTAACAACAGAGTTGACTATCAACATTCTGCCTCACATTAGTCACATAAGTATCAAAATTTATTAATAATATGATCCGGAGGATTCCATTACCTAGTTTGTTCTTTTGGCAAGAACTCATAGAGAAACTTGTTGTGCGTATCGGTCTGCACACGATTCCTAGGTCACCACTACAGCCATCAAGTGAAGATGGGTATGGAGATTTAATTTACATGTACAAAAGTTGGCATTAGTTTGTGTGATGTCATTTCTTATAACCTAAGGTTAACTCTTCACCTTTTTTATGTAGAATTCTAAATGACTCTAATCTAAGCCAATTTTTTTTTCTAACAAAACTATATATTACACAAATGATCTAATTGGGCTCTTGAAAAAGACAAAGCATACGACAATAGCCCAAATAAAAGAAAACCACAACGGGCCCAAAACCAAGCAAGCACACAGTTCAGCATATATAACAAATTAACAACCAGCAATGTTGAAGAGAGCCGCCATGAGAACAGAGCAACTAGCTGGCAACAAGATCTAACATGGATAGATTCCTCATTCCTAATTCAAAACAATAATCACATAACTCAAACCACCTTCGAAAGGGAGAAGCTCGATCGTATGAAGTCTTATGTCAAGAAATTAACCTTGTAAACCAGTTAAAAGAGAGAGACATGCAATCGAAAAGATAGACAACTAAAGGGTGTTCAATCCCTTGTTGCATCACTATGTGCGCTATTGGGCACATTCCACTTTGATCAAAGCTCCAAGGGGCATATATACATGCCATGACAGAAGAAATTGGATATGCGCCACGCCTCCGCCTTGGTGTATACAAGTGCAGCAACCAATTTGAGAGGAAGAAGAAAGATAGATTTGCTAAGGAATTGTCTCTCTGGTTATTTTGAAAAGGCATGACAATTTGTACATATGGGGGCTCAGGTTTTCTGACATTGACTCAATGCCCTCGTGTAAATACATAACATTTATTTGTTTATAAAAAAAAAAAACTCACAAACAATTAAGGGGACCAATATAACGTTTTAATATTACCGTGACGAATTATCTTATCAAGCTTGATTTGGAAAAATTTTACAATGTGTTAATACATGTGAATGATTTGATGTGTCAACTTTGTAAATTGAGTCCTCAAACTAGTCTTTAAAGTTGTAAAATTTTGTAGTTATAACATTAATAATCATGTGTCCTCAAACCTCAAAGTGGTAAAATGTATGCTTAAAGTGGTAATTGAGTCCTCAAACCTCAAAGTGATTAAAAAAAGTTGTTACAACTTTAATGACTCATATTACAACTTGGAGGACTCAATTACCACTTTAAGAACAAATGAGAACTAATGTTGTAACTAATTTTTTTAATATGATGTGTCAAGGTGATAAATGACTTTTAGTTAGGAGATTTATACGAAACATTTCTTGATTTAGTGAAACAAAATCAAAAATTTTGCTAAAAACAATAATTTGAATTTTTTTTTTCATTTTGTTTCGTTTCAGTCCAACTTACCGCTCTACGTACCGTAGAAAACACTCCTAGTGTTGAAGGCTGACACTGGTTTCTCGTTCCCTCTGTTTTCTCTTTTTCGTTTTCTTTTCTTTTCTTCTAGCAATTAAGCTGAAGACACAAGGCTGAGCTTGTACCCTTACAAAGTAGCTGTACTAGTTCATTACTCAGAGAAGGAGGGGACACAAAGTAAATGCATTGTCATATTTTCAGTAGGTGGCGGCCTCTGTTAGCATTGCAGTCGATATAGCCTTCATTTGATAACTCATAGGCCCAGCATTGTTCTGTGAAACCAAATCGATTGAAGAAACTGGTACCAACCAACCGATTTATCGAAATTTATGGGCAATGAAGAAAATGGTAGAAGATGGGAATGTTAGGTTTGCATGTATTTAAGAGTTTGTAGAACAGAGTAACCATTCTGTTTATACACTTATTTTGCTCGCACGAGACCATTGGGAAAAACATACTGTATATGTCATTCACGAGAGAACGGCATGTTTCTGTAGGATGGGTCGAAGAATGTCATTCCGATTCTTGCTTATGGGCGATGTCTTTCCGATTCTTGCTCATGGGCAAGAATCGGCGTTACGACAACTTCTGCCTATTAGAGAAAGCGGCCTGAAATCCAAATTTGCCAAGCCTACAAAAACAAATGAGTCCGAAACGAAAGAAACAAGAACAATGTCTTCTACTGCTTGTATTGTATAGTACATACCGTAGGCTAGAGAATGAACTAGCCATGAAATCCACGTTACTTACCCAGCTGGCCGTAGCTGCTGCCTCAATCACCACTCCACTCCAGTCACATTTTTCTGAACTCTCAAAGATGCCATCCTTAAAAAAATCCAATATGAAATCTTACATGCACGCTAGGACAAGTGCATCTTCTTGGGAGTCTCCTTCCACTTCCAACTTGAACCATCACGGCATCACAATTCCCACCTACACCACACCCAACAAAATAAAAACCATTTTCAGAGAAAAGCAGCATTCAGGGGAATGGGAATGGCATTGGGGCCAAAAGAAAGAATTGGAGTGACAATAATGTCCCACCAACCAATCTTACCCCTATATCAATATGGCATATGGGGGTTCCTCTTCTAAGTCCAAGTTCAAACTTCCAAAGTGGTCATTGCATGCAATTGTTGACCACATTCCATCTTCCTCTTATCAAAGATTCAAAGCAATGGAGAACATCTCATGCACTCTGATGCCTAAAATCACAAGTCAATGAAATTTCTTCAATTGATGAAGGGTGCAAGGGACTGCAAGCTATATGCTTTATATGCTCTTCCACTACCTAGGCCGCCCATGCAAATTGAGCCACATTACATCCTTCACATAAGTTGCTATGAAAGGAACTGAAAGCTGAATAAGAGCATAAAGGTGTACCCAAATCAGAACAGGAGAAAAGCCTCAAATCTTCATTTCCTCATTAGATAAGCCTTTATGTAACTTTGTGAACAACAAACTAGGGAGATTGGAGAAACCCAGATCCCACATTTTACAAACCCTAATACATAACATTGACAACAACAACATCAAGATCCTCATGATAATCTGTTTCTACTCTAAAAATGAGAAAAATAAAAAGGTCATTCTCATCAAACACAATGCCATAATACAGAGAAATAAGATCATTTTCATCTTATCTAACAAGAAAAGGAAAAAGAAGCGAAAATTAACCAAGGATGTTTGAAGTGTGTTTTTTGGGAAGAAGTGTATTGGAATCATTGATCATCTTGCTCATCAAATAATCGTCATCATCAGTAATCAGAGGCACAGAGCCGTCCAGCCAAGATCATGACCGTCACCTCCTCCTGCCGCGTCGACCTCATCCAACGGTGGGAAATTAAGATCAAACTCCAGCGGCTTCCGAAACGACGACGACGCCGCGAACTCCCCGTCGTCCTCAACCACCGAGGACGACGAGTCGCAGTCGCTGTGGCAATCCTCCGGATCCATCGGCGGCGTCCGCGGCTGCTTCCGCCGCGACGACTCCGCCGCAACGATCGTCGTCGACCGCTGCGGCGCCGGCCGCGGCCCGCTAAACGACTCCACGGTGGAGCTCAAGCTGCTCGACGCAGGTCTGGCGGGACCCATTTGGTTATCGTCTTGAAACCCGTAACCCGACCCGAACAACTTGCCGTCGAAGTTGGGATCCGTCGGGTTGTTGTAACAGAAATGGCTGGAGTAGGTCGGGAAATTGGTCTTGGCTTTGGGTCCGCGGAGGACCCGGGCGGCGGCGTCGTAGGCCCGAGCCGCGTCCTCGGCGGACTCGAAGGTACCAAGCCAGACCCGGCTCTTCTTATACGGGTCTCGGATCTCCGCCGCGTATTTTCCCCACGGTCTTTTCCTGACGCCCCGGTACTTCACCTCTTTAATGGGTCTGGCTCCATTGGGCTCGGCCGGCGACCCATTTCCTCTGGCAGCCGCAGTGGCGGCTCCGCGTCCCCTCCTCATGGCCAAAGAAATCAATGGCAGATTGTCATAGAACGAGTTGGGTTTCTCAGATTTTGGATGAAATGAGAAATGGGTTTGAAGGAGAAAGCCAGAGAGGGAGAGAGAGAAGATGAGAGAGAGAGATGGGTGGGAGAAGAACCGGATGGCACCAGCACCACCTTCTCTTCTACACAGAATTATATTAATAACAAAATTTGGGTTTTGTTTTTTTTAAATTAATAATAGAAATGCAAAAAAAAATTAAAAAATTCTGGGTTCTCTGGCTGAAATCAAATGGCTTTAGCAACTTTTGTTTTCTTTTGTTTTCCTTTCTCGATTTTCTCTACCTTCTCTTGCCCCCACAACGACTCGATTGCTCCTTCCTTTATCATTCTCACGGGATTTTTCAAATTTCCTTCTGTAAAAATATGAATATCCATTTCCATGTCAAATGCCGATATTGTCCTCGAGCCATCCATAATTTCCCGACAGTGTCCTCATCTGGGAAGGAGGGACAATACATTTCTTTTGTGTTTCGGTTACTTTGCTTGTTGGTGAAGTCTGTTTCACTGCTTTGTGTTGAGAATTTTACCCAAAATCAAAGGGGGCTTCAGAACCAATGAATGGTGTGGGTGAGGGAGCAATGATTTGGACGGTGGAGCATTTGTGTAACTTTACTTGTGTTGGTTTTGCGGAACAAGGAAGAAATATCTTATATGGTTCCAAATTTTCCAGTTTGTTTCAAGGAATATGGCAATATATATCATATGATCTCACCATATCTAGATTCAGATCTGACCAGTTTCAGTGTTCACCTCACAAGTTGTTTGGTTAGATTTTGTATGAGCCATGGGGTAAAAAAATGTAACCATCAATGAGGTGAATGTTTGGTCTATTTTGAGATGGTGATATATACACGGAGATAATGACATAATGTAATAAAAAAAATTTAAGAATAATGTAATAAAAAAAAGACATAATGTAATATATATATATATATATATATATATTATTTTTAAGAAAATAGATAACTTCATAATTATATATGACTAGAAGGTGCTTACATCAAATGTTGTCTTACAACTAAAAACATACGTGACACAAACTTTTACACCTGACAGGTAAACCTCTTTGTAAATACGTGTAAAAAAGAGTCTAAATACAAATGACCTTAAACTATCTATATCAAATCCTTATAGAAGGTAAAATTAGTTGTGTAGAGACATCAATTGGCGTACAACTAACAGAACCTAGAATTTAACAGAAATAACTTGTAATCAAATAATTGTCTAGACTATGGTTGAAAGACTAGAACACTATAATGGGTAAAGACCCCTAGATCCTCAAAAGGTTAGAAAAGGTTAAGACCCAAATAACAAGCCCTACCCCATTGTGGAACTCAAACAACCTAAAACAGTGTGCTCCAAGCCTAGCAGAAGATGACTCGTTATCTTATCCCACCTCCACCACCATCTGCCTCCATCACCGTGATGCTGCAATCAAGACCCACGGCCATGCCAAGCCTCCACGAAATGTTGCATACCCTCCCGGCCACGCAACACCTAGGTTCGATCAAGCACGCATAGTCTCGCGACTAAAAGTAGCCATGTCGCTGATAAGAGCATGAAAGCCTTTGACGACCCCCACCACCACAACTCTCAAAAA
The DNA here is from genome assembly GCF_000184155.1 of Fragaria vesca subsp. vesca. Classification (NCBI taxonomy): domain Eukaryota; kingdom Viridiplantae; phylum Streptophyta; class Magnoliopsida; order Rosales; family Rosaceae; genus Fragaria; species Fragaria vesca. The sequence continues at coordinate 15,288,489 of NC_020493.1, read as the reverse complement.
AACAAGGACGAGCATCCTAAGAACCTGCACAAACCAACAAATCTTGAATCCTTCTGTCCACACTCGACCGAACCACATTCAAGAGACTAAATAGGCATAAGGAATTCCCATCTGGCACCAAAACCTAATGTCGGCTGCCGTCGAATTAGAGAGAATTTGTAGACATAACGTAATAAATTTTGAAGTTCGATGGAGATGTATAACAGGTTAACACAAAGCTAGAGGGTGAAAGTTCAGGTGTTCACAGTAAAATTACTACTTTCATCTCTCTTTCATCTCTTTATGATAGATCTATGCTCTCGAGCTTTTTTTATTTTTATTTTTGAGTAGAAAAAGAAAATCACAACGAAAAGGCCCGAGAGCAACCAAATTGAAAAGAATCTAACTGAAAGCTTGCAGAGAGAAGTTATCGATTCAAATGCTTAGGCACTGGAGAGCCTGTATTTACAAGAGTATATGCCATGAAATTTGCTTTACGAAAGACATGGGAAATGATGTCAAACCACCAAATTAGGTGCAAGATATCACGAAGAATTGGTTTGATTCTCCAGTGGGCAATGGAACCAACAACAAAGCCCCTTCGACGAGCAGCTTCTTGTGGTTGAATCTCTTAGCAGCCAAGACCTTCTTTAAGGACAAGGCACTCTGAAATAGTAACGTTCGACGAATGTAGACACCGAGCACCAGCCACAAAAGGATTACAATCAGAATTTCTTAGAATAAAACCAGTAGCAGCAGAATTGTCTGACATTGAGCCATCAAAGTTGAGTTTGACCTAGTTTGGAGCAGGCAAGATCCATTTTATACATATATCCTCTTCAGATGAGGCAAATGAACATGGATTGTTGATTTCTCAATAAGCAGAGCCCACCGAAGCAACAACAACTATTATTGAGGAATGGTTTGACTGGCCAAATTGGAAAATAACTTGGTTTTAGGATTTTCTAATATGCCAGCACTATCGTGGTTGCATGTATGATTTGATTTTTTGTTTTTCTTTTCTTTTCTTGCCTAATTTCCTCCAATCTTTCTAATCTTACAATTTTAGATCACTCATTCCCTTACACCCGCTATCCTTCCATTTTTTTCATCCTTTTCAACGGTTCTTTTTCCTTTCATTATGGAATTCTAAAATATTCATGTCACACCCTAACTTAAAAAGCTGAATTTTTCTTTTTCTTTTCTGAGTAAGGATGTCAATAGCTCGTCTACTTTCTTCTTGTATTCTTATTTATAATTTGACATAGGGCACATGAATGGTCTCTCTCAACCCTAGCCGCTTTGGCGGAAGGGAGCTATCAAGGTGGGTAACTTAGCCCTCCTCTCTATCAAGGTGGTCGTTTTAGACCTCCTCTCTATCAAGGAGGCCATCTCCGGTCTTTCTTTCGATTACCTTTCGTCTCCACATTTGGAGGCATCTCACCAACCCACGAGAATTGACCCTTACATCAAACAAAGGATCATGCAAACCTTCCATGCAGATCTAGACTTGGCTTATGGGCATGAGAGCTTGTGTGTTGGTTGCTTGACAAGGAAGGGTGAATTGGGTCGGGTCCGACCTAGTAGAGCGAGGCTAAAAGTTTTTCATCCATGACCGAAATTGATTTTGGATTCGTTCTCGTGGCGGTAGGTTTCAATGTTGGAGTTGATGGAGATCAATGAAGAGGGGTAATTGTTGACAACGATGAAGATCATCATAGGGGTGTGGTGTTTCACCCTAACCCTTGGCCTAAGTATTGGGAGGCGTGCAAGGCTAACGAAGGCGAAGAATTTGATCAGAGTATAGAAGAACGCTAACGACGAGATGATACGGTGACAGGACGGAACGATGACTCCGATCGGTTTGGGTGCCCCCCATAACAATTATAGAGACCAGACTTCGTTTGAGGCCCAACCCAATTTAAGTGCCCAAAACATCTAAGCAACTCCAATGAAGTTGTCTTTTTACTCGTGTTAAATTCAAATTTGACTTGTGACATGGCAATGTCATTTTTGACAAAATTTTACTCCAATGGATATGTCATTCTTAACTATTATTTTATTATTTTTCAAAATATTTTACAATAAATAAATAAAAAGAAAACTAGTTTTATTTTTCTTTTAGTCTTTTCTGATCTATCGGTGAAGTCCTCTTTGGTTGCAAACAAAAGTCCATTGTCATTTATCTTCGCTCTTCTTCTTCTTGTTCTTCATAGTATCTGTACTTTGTTTTCTGGGCAACAAATGATGAATTTTAGAAGTTCATTACTGCCCGAAATCGAGCCAGTGAATCCAAGCCCGATCAAAATCCCAAACCAAAATCAAGCCATCGATTCTTTCTCCAAATCTCAGTGGTCACAAACCCAGAAACCCAGAAGATGCAGAAACAAAAAAAAGAAAAAGAGAAGTAGTATGAATGAAGAAGAGAGAGCAGAGAGAGAGACGAAAGAGAGAGAATCAATGATAAAATAATAAATGGCTCGTCTCCCCTTCTGTGTCAAACTTGACACAATCCCAGTTATAGTCAAATCCACGGTGGATTTGGCTCTTTCATTGGAGAGGTTAGTGGGTAGTCAAAAATAGCTGTTGGGCTGCCAACAAGGATTTGACTCATTTGTTGGAGTTGCTCTAAGAGACCTTAATTTTGGCATTGGGTTACTAGCTAGCATTGAGTTCTTCTATGGGCCCACCAAAGAGACCTTAATTTTGTGTGATCAATTATTCACTCACCAATTGGAAAAGTTAAAGCTTGCGGAGCTGTCGGTGATGTAGGGACTAGAACCAAAACCCAACAATGAGTGTATATAGGCGGCATTCTAGGAAGAAGGGGTCATGAATGTTGTACCACAACATGTGGTGGCGTTGGGTGAGGTGCTGAATCTGGAGAGCTTCGGATGAACTGGTATTGCAAGATGGGGAGGATTCTTGGCCTCTAACATTGGAGGTAAAGCAAAATTAAGAGCAAAGCTCTTTATTCAATTACAACTTGAAACTGAAAAGGAAAGACACACAAACTATGTCAAAAAAGGTGGACAACATACACTAAAAAGCAAATAACATATACATGGTAAACAAAAGAACATAAAACATCGACATGAGGCCTAGAGACCTTTATGGAGTACATGTCCGCCAATGCATCGGGAAGAAAAAGATAGGGGATCTCAACATCCTAGTCCAGAAGACCACAAAACTGTAGCTCATCAAACTGAGGCCTAACTCTCTCTTTCCTCCCTCACACCTGAATTTGGTCGGCACTGACAGCTTCTACCTTTAATTCAATTCGGTGGTTTGTACGGCCGTGAAACCATGGTGCCTCCGTGCAAGAAGTGCAAATCTGGAGAACAACCACCTCTTCCTTCGGCAACCTCGAGTTTTACGGCCACACCCTAATGACGTTAGTTGACACTTAACGACTGAAATGCCATCGTAGAGCGTTCAAATCAATGGTGTAGGTATACCATCGCTGGAAAAAAAAAACAACACTTGGCACACCACCGTGTATGAGAACAACGCCTTCGTTAACAACTTGATGAGTCACAACTTAGAATTTCAAGAATGGTAACTCTGATCCCGGCCCGTAGGAACGTGTCACCGCGAGAAGACCATGCCAACACTAGCCCCCTAAAGAACGAAGCCGGAGGTGCCCTAAGCAAGTAGATCCGAGAGGTGCCCTAAGCAAGTAGATCCGAGAGGTGCTGCCGCTTCTTCAGCTCTGAAGGAACATGAGTGAACTCCAATCTTAGTTTGTATGTACTCGTAATATTATTATAACATAAGAAAGTTGAAATTTCAATTTAATTGGTTTAATTTAGTTTAACATTTTGATTTTTTTTTTGATCAGGTAAATATTACAATTTTGTGAGTCGAACTCACAACCTCCCACTTATTAAGAGGTGACTATGACGCTATATCAAATAATATTGGGCCGCTAGTTTAACATTTTGATTTAAAACAAGCTCCGCTAGAAAAATATCAAATATAACTAGATACAAACTTTTTTTTATAGAGATACCTGGATTTTTTTTTTCAATACTAACCCACTAATTTCATCGTTGCTCACTTTGCCAGGATTGGTCATCAAAACCCTAGATAAAGAGCTAAAACATTTGAGTTAACATTTCTTTACTTGGATTTATGTTGCTTGGACTTGCTTGGATGACTTCTAACTATTGGATTGAGTACAATCTAAGACCACCATGTCATCCTTATTTTATTCTTACTTCATATCTAATAGTTATAAGACATCTAAACAAATCCAAACAACTTAAATCTAAACAGAGAATCCAGATCCCTCACTAAAACTTCAAAGAAAGCAGTGAGAACTGGACGCCATGTAAGTTGAGATTACGGCCAAGGAGTGTTGAAGATGATCATTATTATTATCATTATTCAGCATAATCCAAACGCATAATGAACATTTGGGTGGATACAATAATGCTGCTAGTCCACTTAAGCACCATCGGAAACAATAAACAAGAGGATCTCCCGCTCACACCTCACCAGAAAAAGTTGCGCGTTTTACGTTTGGTTGATTCCAACAAGTAGTGTTTTTCTTTTTTCTTGGTTCAATCCAATCCAATTCAACCATCAACGCACACTTGTGTTTTTGGCTTTGGTGCATATTAATTCTAGCTATACATTCACTTTACAGCTGCTTGATATATAGTGATGAAATGCTTGGTCAATTGCCTGAATCGAAAGGAAATATATGCTTGAATTAGGGTCTTAGTTCACCCAACCAACCAACAAGTTCTTTCAGATTCAATCCATGCATGTATTATAGTGATATGGAAATTCATTTTTCCTCAAGTAACAGGCAAATGACACAAACACATATTAGAGCTCGAATTAGTCTCAAGCTCGTCTGATCATAAAACGAGTATCCGTCTCCGAAACACTATTGTTTTAATTCGAATGTGATGTAAGCTACCTTAAAGTTTAGACAAAACAATGATTGAATTTAAATACGGAATACGGTCTACTTCGTGATGTTTATAGAGACATAGCAAAATAGAAAATGGAAGGGAGAGGATGGTCAATGAAATGGAAGTATATATGCTAATTTGGTGCAGATTATAAGCCACGCTTTGTTAATTTGGTCCCTTTCTTGAGGGACGGGGCACGCCAAATCTTGATGTGGGAAGGAAATATAAAACACCAGTGCACGCCTTTCCTTTTCTTCCATTGTTGCTTCCTTGCTGCACCTGCTTCTTGTGCACAGCAATCTGTAGGAAAAGGTCTGCTTATACCTACTCAAAAAATAAATTGGAAAAGCTTTCCATGCCTTCTGTTTAAATGGAACCTCGACACTTCACACACACACACACACACGAAAAAACAGATTTTGATGATCTGATTTTAGCTGAAAAGGAACAACGCAAAGTGCATGTAAGATAAGTTGTTCATTCTTTATTTAGGTTAGATTCGTTAGATAATGCTTACATATATAGTGTACAATTTAAACTTCAAACGTATCTACATGGATCTGATTAACAACAGGACAATCTATTACTGAAAGAAATAATGTTGATCAGCATCAGGATCTGAACGTGGAGTGAAGTTTTTATTCTTTAGAAACTTTGAGTACCAATGAGCAGAGAGTTTAGGCTGTCTTTTTAAATCTGGATCATCCACATCGATGTAGTAAAGGCCGTAGCTTGATTCTAAGCCATCCAAAAGCTCCAGTGTATCCAAGAAAGACCAGGTAAAATAGCCTCTGGCATTTGATCCATTCCTAGTTTCATGCACATCAAATTTGTTTGGTTATCGACATCAGTAATTAACCAAAAATCTAACAAAACTTAAGAGAAGATAAATTCCATCGCTTATAGATCATCATAAACGTAGAACAATTAAAAGTAATATATTAGTACAGGCTAAACAAGCTAGTTAGAGATGGATGTACGCAGGTGCATACCTAATAACATTAAGCAAACTGTGAATGTGTCCGTGCAAATATTCGATTCTGGACCAATCCTCTAACGATGAATTGCGTCGAGTTCGTTGTCCTGCACATACATCCATCCATCAAAGATTTGAAATCCGTATAACCAATACATACTACGATCAACAAGACAGAGAAAATTGTATCAATTAGTTACCATTTTCGTGGATGTATAAGAGAGGATTGCCGTAGTTTTGTTTGATATATTCCAACAGTTCTTCCATACCCCAAGGTGTTATCGGATACTGAGGAATCCATCCAAGCAACTTTGTTATATATGCATCAGTCAACAGAACTATAACTAATTAATTAGTTACTGAAGAATTGCTCATACGTACGTACCTCAAACGTTGATCTATCCTGATCCAGAGCTGCATGCATGCATGCATATCTAATTAGTGATAGACACATTTACAAGGTATATATACACAAAATTAACGAAAACGAATATCTAAAGAAAAAGAAGCAGAATGTAAAAATCATCATACGAGAAATCTTGATTGCCGAATCAGCAACATAGTCTCTTGTTTGAAGGTTCAGGGCGGCAGAGTTGTCATCGGCATACAATGTGTTATAGTAATTGAGTCCGATGAAGTCGAAGGATCCCTTGACCAGTGCAGACTCAGCACTGGTGAACGTCGGAAGTCTAGAGCCTGCATTTTTTTTCATTACTCCAGGATACTCTCCATACACCAAAGGATGCACCACCCTGACGACAGTCACCATACATCAATTCGATATCGATTATCTACTAGTTGTAATGATCGACTTAAGACAACTAATCAAGCGCACTCACCAACTGAAGTAGAAGTCCATAGCTCTTTGAGCAGCAGCTTGGTCTTGATGGGTTTCCGTTCGAGGAATAAACCAATAGGAAAATACATTGATGCCTATAAACCCACACTGCTTGTGCTGGTAGGTTTGCTTGTACAATGCAGCAGCCGATGCATGAGATAGCAAGAAATTATGAATTGCCAGGTATGGTTCCGTTGTGGAGTCACCCCTCGAGCAGTTAACACCAAATGGTGCTGAACATCGTGACGGTGGAAGGAATCCAATATCATAACCCCCGAGTACAAATACATTTGGCTCGTTCATAGTAGTCCAGTGCTTAACTCGATCGCCGAACTGTGCGAAGCAAACATTTGCATATGCAGTGAAGTCTTTTCTGTAATATCAGAATCCAATCCCATAATTAATATTTCTCCACATCTACCTCCACATTA